>NW_028142156.1:0-157055 GCF_055691185.1 Crinia signifera | reverse complement strand
TTGGCGCCCATGCGCTAGGTTATGCAGAGTGCAAGTTCGTCTGAGGTTTGAATATTTGGGAAATCAGATGTGCACCCCTAGGGTCCCAACTGTCCCGTGTTTACCCGTGTGCCCGTAGGGCAGTGAACGGGTTAAACAGTACACAGATTCAGGGGCCGCTAATTGGGGGCAATCGTCAGCTGTTATTATTACAGCTAGTAACCCGTCCGTGCGGGTATCCCATTGGTGGTTGCTTGTGGATAGTAACTCCCCCTTCCATCCCCATCCTCTGATAGGTCACTGGGGATCGAGCCCCCCCACGTTTACAACGGGGTGACGCACGGCTCTCCCACGCTGATGTGGGGAGTTATCCTAATGCCGCGATCATCCTCCTGTGAGACTACATGTCCCACAGTTCTTTGCGCCTGCACATCGCGTATCCTAGCAGGGCAAATAGTACTAATCTCCGGTGCTCTCTATTTTATTTTAGTTGGTCCGCTCTATGTGGTGGCCGCACCATGCACCTATTTTATAGCTGGGATCATGCCATTTTACATGCAATATTGGTGTATATGGCAAACTACATTACCCACAATCCTCCGTTAGGATTGTTTTCCTCTGTTCCGTATTCTGTTCCGTATACGAGTCCCATGTTGTCATGGTGATTTTTGTCAACAAATTTCGGACTGATTTCAAATATGCTTATAGTCAGTTGTATCGGAGGACATTTCCAGAGGTGAACAGCCGCAGAGATTTATTTGTATGGAAATAGGATGTTCGTTTACTTTAATTTGGTAAGACAGGACTGTGGCTCTAATATTGTTCAATAGGACAGGACGCCATGGCTGGGATGAGTTGATATTTAGATATTGTGGACATATTTAGGGTCTGGCCGAGAAATATAGTAAATAGGTCACTTAATTCACTAATGAGGGTGTTATTTAAAGGGTAACATACTCTTATACCAGATTTTAAAGATTTTGTTAGGTTATGTCTTATTTTACGTAAGATGGGTGATTATTTTACTGTGCTATTTAAGTAGTTATTTAGAAGTGCTAGTGCTCCTCATTCTTAGTTAATCGGTGATAGTGAGCAATGGGCTGTTAATTTATATTGTGCTGAATTGTGTTACTTTAATAATCATGTGATGCTCATATATTTGGGAGAGTATTAGGAGAAGGGCGCTCTGCCTCTGTGCCGGCTGCTGAGTCAGGTTTGTCCAAACCTAGGGGAATTGCAATAAAGAAAAATGACTAGCGCTCTGGCAATAAATTGGTAATCAATGGTTTACTGATAGGGTGTGGATGTCAAAAACTGCCCAATGTCTAATAGGTGTAATCAATGTCTTAGGAAGATATGACAATGAGGTAAAATGAAATATATTTATTTATCAGGTAGCATGGATGTATTATCAGCATACAAACATGTGGGGTGGGAAAGGGGGGTGAGAGGGAAGGCCCTTGTGGAGGGATCCGGGGAAAGCAAGTATGTGGCTGCAATAGCCTGATTGTCCAAGTTCACAGAGGGATGTATAGTCCCAAAGCAGACACCGCTTCACCTCCTGCGGTGAACGCGGTCTGTGTGCTCTGGATGGGGGTGGGCAGTGGAGGGGAAAACAGTCACAAGTCCCAGCTGCGGTATTGTTCGGTTGCTGAAATGGTTCAAGGGGTCATGGAAAGTGTCCAAGTGGCGCCCAGTCCAGAGCGTCCTCCTGCTGGTCCTGGCGGTGCACCCAACACTTACCTGATACCCGGTGGTGTCCTCTCTACGACCGTCCCACGTCGCGCTGAGTCTGGCTGTGTCCTGCTGGTGTCTGCACAGCCGTGCAGCAGCACCAGTGAAGATTCCGCGTCGCTTCCACAGTAACCTCAGTACTTCCGGGTCCCGCAGCTGTGCGTTCGCCGGGTACCTAGGGTCACTGGAGTAACACGGGCTCGACTCCCGGTGGGGAGGAGGCTGCTGTAATGATGGCTGAGTAATGGTGCTGTGGTCCAACGCGTTTCAACCCCTCTAGGGTCTTTATCAAGGATGATGTTCTGTGGTGTGCTATTGCTTTTTGAAGGTAGTGAGCAAACCCCGCCCCTTAGAGGAGGGCGCTCATTGGTCTGTGTAGTTGTCCATCAAAGGTATTATGCAGTGTCATACCTGTTTTTAAGGTTGCGGATGTCCATTATGAAGAGACTTTGATTAATGTTTCCATACGGGTTGATTTGAAGGGCATGACGGGTTATATGCGGTACCTGATGTTTTGTGAGTTTAATTGAGGAAAAAAGAAGGTTTATAAAAAAAAGAGAAAATTTAAAAAAAAAGAGTGGACACGGCATGTGTCGACCCTGTCACATATTGGTGAGTTTAAGTCTCAAAAATAGTGTGATGTTGATACGTATGGGGTAATGCTGTGTCATCTGTCAAATCCCCATGGCGGATGATAATAAAAGTCCAAAATAGGTGGGTCACAGTATCTATCGGATATAAGTCAGGGGCATGTGTCCACGCATGTGTAGACCTGGGGCTGGGTAGTCCTGTCTCCTGTGGGCGTCTGTTGTAGATAGTGGTCGTTAAAAATGGACTGTGTGGAGGGGTCGACACTGATTGTGTCGACTCTTGTCTTGAGTTATATGCTGAATCATGTGGGAACAGATTCAATGTGTAGTCCGTCACTATTTGGAAATAATCCCCAGGTTAAAATCTATGTTGAGTCCGTTGGGTGTAAGTGTTTTCAACTGGAAGATCCAGAACAGCTCTCTCCTATCTAGCGTGCCTGCAAAGTCACCCCCCCTCCAGTTTCTTTTAGGTGCCTCAATTGCTGTAAACTGTAGTCCTTTGGGGTCGCAATTGTGTCTGTCCTTGAAGTGAGAGGACACGCTGTGTTGTGTATACCCTCTTTTTATGTTTCTAACATGTTCGTATATTCTCGTACTTAATGATCTTGTGGTCCTGCCTATGTATTCTAAATTACATGGGCATTTGAGAAGATATATGACCCCTGTGGAGTTACATGTGAGGTGTTCCCTGTATTGAAAGGTTTTGTTCACCGTAGTGGAGTGCCAGGTGGTTTGTGCCTTGGTGCTGATGTTATTCTTTATCTTGCACCCTGAGCACCTCCCACAGTGGAAGAAACCTATGCTATTGGTTAGGGTAGTTTGAGTGGACAGGGTAGGTTTGATGTGATTTTTTGTCAGTTTTTGTTTGAGGTCTGGGGCTTTTCTGAAGACTAGTTTAGGTTTATCTTGAATGTGTGCTTTCAGATCTGTGTCTTCCTGTAGTATATGCCAATGTTTCTTCAGAATTTTCTTAAGGGTGTGGGCTGATTATATTGCGTGATAAATAGAGTGTTGTTGTTGTCGGTGGTCTCTGTTTTGTCTTTTATGACAGAAAAGCCCCAGACCTCAAACAAAAACTGACAAAAAATCACATCAAACCTACCCTGTCCACTCAAACTACCCTAACCAATAGCATAGGTTTCTTCCACTGTGGGAGGTGCTCAGGGTGCAAGATAAAGAATAACATCAGCACCAAGGCACAAACCACCTGGCACTCCACTACGGTGAACAAAACCTTTCAATACAGGGAACACCTCACATGTAACTCCACAGGGGTCATATATCTTCTCAAATGCCCATGTAATTTAGAATACATAGGCAGGACCACAAGATCATTAAGTACGAGAATATACGAACATGTTAGAAACATAAAAAGAGGGTATACACAACACAGCGTGTCCTCTCACTTCAAGGACAGACACAATTGCGACCCCAAAGGACTACAGTTTACAGCAATTGAGGCACCTAAAAGAAACTGGAGGGGGGGTGACTTTGCAGGCACGCTAGATAGGAGAGAGCTGTTCTGGATCTTCCAGTTGAAAACACTTACACCCAACGGACTCAACATAGATTTTAACCTGGGGATTATTTCCAAATAGTGACTGACTACACATTGAATCTGTTCCCACATGATTCAGCATATAACTCAAGACAAGAGTCGACACAATCAGTGTCGACCCTCCACACAGTCCATTTTTAACGACCACTATCTACAACAGACGCCCACAGGAGACAGGACTACCCAGCCCCAGGTCCACACATGCGTGGACACATGCCCCTGACTTATATCCGATAGATACTGTGACCCACCTATTTTGGACTTTTATTATCATCCGCCATGGGGATTTGACAGATGACACAGCATTACCCCATACGTATCAACATCACACTATTTTTGAGACTTAAACTCACCAATATGTGACAGGGTCGACACATGCCGTGTCCACTCTTTTTTTAAAAATTTTCTCTTTTTTTATAAACCTTCTTTTTTCCTCAATTAAACTCACAAAACATCAGGTACCGCATATAACCCGTCATGCCCTTCAAATCAACCCGTATGGAAACATTAATCAAAGTCTCTTCATAATGGACATCCGCAACCTTAAGAACAGGTATGACACTGCATAATACCTTTGATGGACAACTACACAGACCAATGAGCGCCCTCCTCTAAGGGGCGGGGTTTGCTCACTACCTTCAAAAAGCAATAGCACACCACAGAACATCATCCTTGATAAAGACCCTAGAGGGGTTGAAACGCGTTGGACCACAGCACCATTACTCAGCCATCATTACAGCAGCCTCCTCCCCACCGGGAGTCGAGCCCGTGTTACTCCAGTGACCCTAGGTACCCGGCGAACGCACAGCTGCGGGACCCGGAAGTACTGAGGTTACTGTGGAAGCGACGCGGAATCTTCACTGGTGCTGCTGCACGGCTGTGCAGACACCAGCAGGACACAGCCAGACTCAGCGCGACGTGGGACGGTCGTAGAGAGGACACCACCGGGTATCAGGTAAGTGTTGGGTGCACCGCCAGGACCAGCAGGAGGACGCTCTGGACTGGGCGCCACTTGGACACTTTCCATGACCCCTTGAACCATTTCAGCAACCGAACAATACCGCAGCTGGGACTTGTGACTGTTTTCCCCTCCACTGCCCACCCCCATCCAGAGCACACAGACCGCGTTCACCGCAGGAGGTGAAGCGGTGTCTGCTTTGGGACCATACATCCCTCTGTGAACTTGGACAATCAGGCTATTGCAGCCACATACTTGCTTTCCCCGGATCCCTCCACAAGGGCCTTCCCTCTCACCCCCCTTTCCCACCCCACATGTTTGTATGCTGATAATACATCCATGCTACCTGATAAATAAATATATTTCATTTTACCTCATTGTCATATCTTCCTAAGACATTGATTACACCTATTAGACATTGGGCAGTTTTTGACATCCACACCCTATCAGTAAACCATTGATTACCAATTTATTGCCAGAGCGCTAGTCATTTTTCTTTAATGCTCACATATTTGTTATATTTTAACTATTACGTGAACTGATCTGGTTTATGATATATTTAATCATAGTGAAGAATAGTGTAAATCTATGTGACACTGCAACTTAAAAAGTGAAAGGTGAAAAAAATTTTGAAAGGTGAAAATTTTTTTAATTAAATAGGAATATGAGTTGTCTGTACCTCTAAATACGTAAGTATCGTCTTTTTGACCTATGTTACTTTTGTATCTCTGAAGAATTCATATTTCTTTATATATTTGTAGATTCCTCAGATAAAGACCTGATAATTGATGTACTCATTCAATCCATCCGGTGTGAGTCCATCGAGTTTAAAGGTCCACTCACTTTCCCGTTGCATGAGTTTTTTCTGTAAATCCCCGCCTCTAATCCCCAGGCTGATTTTTTCCAGTCCGCATACACTTGCTTCTTGAAAAGAGCCTCCATGTTGCCTCAGGAAGTGGCGTGCCACTGACGTCAATTTCTTAAATTTAGCAAGATCTGCTGTTGCGTTTCTTACTGATCCTGCATGTTCTAATACCCTCTGCTTGAGTGGTCTTGTTGTCATGCCCACGTAATTCTTTTTGCAGGGGCAGGTAATACAGTAAACTACGCCTGTGGTGTTACAGTTGATAAAAGGTGTTAATCTTAATTTTATTTCCATGCCTGTCCTGTACTTCTTTGATTTTCCGCATGTATTGACACGCTTTACAATTTCCACATGGGAAAGAACCAACCACCCTATCTGGGCGTTTAGTAGCTGTCTTAGAAAAATGGCTATGGACGAGTTCGTCTTTTAGATTTTTCGAGCGCCTCCAGCTCATGGCCACTTTCGGATCCAGTATCTGAGAGAGATCTTCATCCAATAGGAGAACAGACCAGTGCTTTTGGATTATCTGCTGAATATTCTTCCATTCCCTGCAGTAGTTTCCCACAAACGTCTCTTTTTCTCTCTTTTTATCGGGGAAGATCAATGTTTCTCTCTTCAGTTGAGATGCTTCTCTCCTTGCCCGTTTGATCCTCCTCTTACTGTATCCTCGCTCCTTTAATCTCTCCCCCAGTTCTTCACTTTGTTGTTCAAACTGTTGTCTGTCGGAGCAGTTCCTCCGAAGACGTAAAAATTCGCCTTTTGGTAGATTATCCACCGTAGGTGGGAAGTGCGAGCTGGACTGATGCAAGATGGAGTTTGTTGCCGTATCCTTTCTATATAGTTGCGTCTGGATCGTATTATCTTCGCCTCTATATATATTTAGGTCCAGAAATGGTACCGTTTGCCTACTGATGTGGTGGGTAAGCCTGATGTTTATCTTATTTTGGTTGAGGTGACTGATGAATGATAGTAACATGTCTTCCTCTCCCTCCCATATCAGTAGGATATCATCGATATACCTCCACCATCCAATGATGTGTTTGGTATATCGATCGTTCTCATCATTAAATACGGCTTCCCTCTCCCACCATCCCAAAAAAATATTTGCATATGTAGGGGCACACGCCGCCCCCATTGCAGTGCCCCTTGTCTGCAAATAAAATCGGTCTCCGAATGTGAAGTAATTACGGGAGAGTACAAACTCCAGCAACTCCACAATGAATGTGTGGAATTCGGTCAGCCCCTCCATCTGCTGAAAATACCGTACTGCCTCTAATCCAACTGCGTGTTGTATACTCGTATACAGCGACTCGACGTCTAGTGTTGCCAAGATGTAGTTCTCTTCTAATCGGATATCGTCCAATTTCCGCAACACATCTGATGTATCCTGAAGATACGAGGGCAGGGTGAGTACGTGGTGACACAGATGTAAATCAATGAAGATGCTAGGGTTCTCCGACAGACCCCCTATCCCCGACACTATCGGGCGACCTGGTGGTTCCAACAGATTTTTATGCACTTTTGGCAATAGATAAAAGGTCGGGGTTTTGGGGTGGGAGATTCTCAGGAAATCATATTCCTGTTTGAGTATAGTCCCATTTGTCAGAGCTCTGTCCAGTATTCTGTTTAGAGTATCATTATAGTTCTCCGTTGGGTTGAGAAGTATACTCTCATAACATTTTTTGTCCTGGAGTTGTCTCAGGGCTTCTTTCTGGTACATACTATTTGGCCATAGGACGATATTCCCGCCTTTATCAGACGGTTTAATCTGTATATCGTCCCATTCCTTGATTTCCTTGATGGCTTGGATCTCTCCCTTTTGGAGATTGTTATATTGGGTTTTGTTTTTGCGAGAGGCATCATACAGTTTATCCAGGTCACGGGCTACAAGTTTGTGAAAGATCTGGACTTGTGGGCAGTTTTGGTCTGTGGGGAAGAAGTTGGACTTTTTGTGACACAAAGGTCTATTCTTAGGAGAATAATTGGGGGTACTCCCTCCATCTTCTAATTCCTGTTGTAATTCTTCCAAACTAGCCAATGCTGCCATGTCTTCTGCTTCTATCCTTACAGATCCTCCTGTCTGGATATATGCATCAGTTGTTCCCGTGTCTTCTTTTGGCATAAAGAATTTCTTGAGGAGTACCTTCCTCCCAAAAAGCTTCAAGTCCTTCTCCCATTGGAAGCGGTTAAATTGTTTTGTCGGAGAAAAGGACAATCCCTTTTCTAGTACTTTTATCTGTTCTGCGGTTAGTATCTTGGTGGATAGATTAATTATTTTCAAATTTCCCTCTTCATTTATTTCAATATTTTCTACTTCTCCCTGACTGGGTATCTGGAGGATTGCTGATAAATCCAATTGGGATTTTCTTTTTGATTTCTTCCGGCTCCTCCTCGTCTTCCTTTTGGTCGATATTTTGCCCTGGCTCCAGGTCCACCCTCTAAAAAAGATTTCTGTTCATTGAATTGTTCTCGCCTATGATCTCTTTCTGTGGTGCTTGATCCACTATTGTCGGAGAAATCATCCCCTCCAGATGATTCCGTTTCGGAATAGGCATAACCCGGGTCATCTCTTGGTTTACGCATATATCTCTTACCTTCCATCTTATTCCATTTGAAGATGTTACCGGTTTCGAAATCTTTTTGGTCTCGGTTGAACTTATTTCTCTTCCTATTAATAATCTCCTGCTCGTAGCTGTCTAGGTCTTTGTTCAGTTTTTCAAAGTTCTTTTGAAATATTGGATCTTTTTCCCACGGTTCCAATTTCAGACCTAGTTCTTCAATTTCTTTTTCCCACTGGCCGAGCACCAAGTGATTATGTTTTATTAACAAAGACATCAAATCCTGCAAGCATTTCAATAATGTTTCCTCCCAGTCTTTCGTTAGGCTATCGTTGGCCAGTTGGAAAGCTGGAAAGACTCTGGGTCTAAGCCCTCTAGGTGTCAATTTTTGCTTCAAATAGTTTTCCAGGGTAGTCAAATCCCATGATGTTCTAGTTCTCTTTTGTAGCTTATATTTCAGTTCACTTAGGTCCTCATTCCAGCCGGTCCGAATACCCTCTCCTAAATTGAGGTCCGGGAAGATGTTATCCAGATCACTCACATTTTTTCTCCTAGCCTGGAGTTCACTTTTAAGAGAAAAGGTCGCCATTCTTTCAGTACCGAGATCCCTCAATCACTTATTTGTGTTATTGGGTGGATATTCTCCACTATCTGGTGCTTTGTATATCTCCCTATCCAAATGCTATAATTTTTGATTTGCAATATCCTTGAATAATATGTGTCGTGCTAAGACCGGAAACTGAGATCTGACTCAGTATAGTTGTATGTTACCAGGAACAGGGGGTTTTGGCTTGCACTGACTCTTAGATCGCTACCATCATTTAGTACCAACTTTTATGCCATTAGAGATATAAATACAAAACCATATACTAGTTGGTGGTGCTCCCCAGAGTTATGGATAACCATATGTTTGGGGTAAAGAAAAGATAACTTTTTTGGGGGGCACTTTCTTAAATTATTATACTTTTACTGTCATAACATATAAGGGATAATCCAAAACATCAAACAGTGAATATTTTGGGAGTATGCAGGCTATTTAAGAGGAAGTTTGGGCAGTTGGGGAGAGAAAGAAAAAAGGGGAAAGTAATATGTATTTTTTAATTGTTTTTAATGCTTGTGGGATGGATTGGGTATGTGGTATCCACAAGGCTGTGATATTATAGGTCAACACACATTTAAAAATGGTGAATGTTTCAGCTTGTTCCAGTCAAGTTGTCCATGCGTGGGGTTCCTTAGAATTCCCTGGACAATTGATCTTTTTGGCTGATTTTTTTGTTTTTTTCAATGCTCTGTGGCTGTGCAATATTCTTATTGCTTACTGGGATATTGTCCCATATAGCAAAAAAACTCGTGATAATGTGAGTATTTAAAATGCTAATTAAAAATTAACTAACAAATATATAAAGAAATATGAATTCTTCAGAGATACAAAAGTAACATAGGTCAAAAAGACGATACTTACGTATTTAGAGGTACAGACAACTCATATTCCTATTTAATTAAAAAAAATTTCACCTTTCAAAATTTTTTTCACCTTTCACTTTTTAAGTTGCAGTGTCACATAGATTTACACTATTCTTCACTATGATTAAATATATCATAAACCAGATCAGTTCCCGTAATAGTTAAAATATAACAAATATATGAGCATCACATGATTATTAAAGTAACACAATTCAGCACAATATAAATTAACAGCCCATTGCTCACTATCACCGATTAACTAAGAATGAGGAGCACTAGCACTTCTAAATAACTACTTAAATAGCACAGTAAAATAATCACCCATCTTACGTAAAATAAGACATAACCTAACAAAATCTTTCAAATCTGGTATAAGAGTATGTTACCCTTTAAATAACACCCTCATTAGTGAATTAAGTGACCTATTTACTATATTTCTCGGCCAGACCCTAAATATGTCCACAATATCTAAATATCAACTCATCCCAGCCATGGCGTCCTGTCATATTGAACAATATTAGAGCCACAGTCCTGTCTTACCAAATGAAAGTAAACGAACATCCTATTTCCATACAAATAAATCTCTGCGGCTGTTCACCTCTGGAAATGTCCTCCGATACAACTGACTATAAGCATATTTGAAATCAGTCTGAAATTTGTTGACAAAAATCACCATGACCACATGGGACTCATATACGGAACAGAGGAAAACAATCCTAACGGAGGATTGTGGGTAATGTAGTTTGCCATATACACCAATATCGCATGTAAAATGGCATGATCCCAGCTATAAAATAGGTGCATGGTGCGGCCACCACATAGAGCGGACCAACTAAAATAAAATAGAGAGCACCGGAGATTAGTACTATTTGCCCTGCCAGGATACGCGATGTGCAGGCGCAAAGAACTGTGGGACATGTAGTCTCACAGGAGGATGATCGCGGCATTAGGATAACTCCCCACATCAGCGTGGGAGAGCCGTGCGTCACCCCGTTGTAAACGTGGGGGGGCTCGATCCCCAGTGACCTATCAGAGGATGGGGATGGAAGGGGGAGTTACTATCCACAAGCAACCACCAATGGGATACCCGCACGGACGGGTTACTAGCTGTAATAATAACAGCTGACGGCAATCGCCGTTTAACACAAGAGGTATATAAAGCACACATTTTAATAAAAGCAATACACTGGTGAACAAGCCTACTCGGCGAAACGCGCGTACAGCAGGGTGGAAAGACGGCCACAGAGAGGACCCAGGGGCTATTTAAGCACAGACAGAAGTCACATCAGAAGGATAAGTAAAATGCCATGGTTTGGGACGTGATGTCTAAATATTTGTATGAACAAATGTCTCTGTTTGACCAGTTATAAGGACCTTGGTCAAACCTAAACCTATGCATATCCCTCATGTACTATGTAAGTGAGAGTAATGGTGCCTGCAGTGTGCATATACGTAGTTTGCAGTTAATATAGTGAGAGGTACTTAAAGCGATAAATATCGCCCAAGAAATTGGATGAGTTTGAATTGGATAGTGTATATTGAGTACCTGTTTTTCGAAGTATGAGCAAATGGATATTAAAGTCTGAGTAATTATCAAGGGATGTAATGATCACAAAATCCATATCACTGTGATCACAGAGATGTACCTAAAAATCTTTTTGACAGTAATTCTTCTTTTGTGAGATATTGATACCAGCAGGTTCTTTTCTTTCAGCTATTGGTAGAAATTATTATTCCCAAACATATATTTGTGCGTTCAAAGGCTTAGTAAATTATTGCAGCTTTGCAATTTGTATGAACACATTGTGGAATATTGAAGATAGATTATAACTATTTACAACATTGTTATAGTACATACATAGCTGACCAATACCTGCTGAATCCTATTTGTGCTATTATCTCAATCTTATTACTTTCGCTAAGGGACTCTCATTGCGGCCAGCCAAAGAGTGACCCCCTGCGCTGGTATTTCCATCAGGGGTGATCCAGGAGCTGAGCCCCAAAAGCAGATCCCAGTTTTCTTTCTTCTGTTGCCCCCAATTAGCGGCCCCTGAATCTGTGTACTGTTTAACCCGTTCACTGCCCTACGGGCACACGGGTAAACACGGGACAGTTGGGACCCTAGGGGTGCACATCTGATTTCCCAAATATTCAAACCTCAGACGAACTTGCACTCTGCATAACCTAGCGCATGGGCGCCAATTTAAAGGGTTTCCTGTCATAGTGGCCGTCACCATTGTATAAGAACATTATCGCCATTTTAATATCACTTAGCATTTTAAATACTCACATTATCACGAGTTTTTTTGCTATATGGGACAATATCCCAGTAAGCAATAAGAATATTGCACAGCCACAGAGCATTGAAAAAAACAAAAAAATCAGCCAAAAAGATCAATTGTCCAGGGAATTCTAAGGAACCCCACGCATGGACAACTTGACTGGAACAAGCTGAAACATTCACCATTTTTAAATATGTGTGTTGACCTATAATATCACAGCCTTGTGGATACCACATACCCAATCCATCCCACAAGCATTAAAAACAATTAAAAATTACATATTACTTTCCCCTTTTTTCTCTCTCTCCCCAACTGCCCAAACTTCCTCTTAAATAGCCTGCATACTCCCAAAATATTCACTGTTTGATGTTTTGGATTATCCCTTATATGTTATGACAGTAAAAGTATAATAATTTAAGAAAGTGCCCCCAAAAAAAGAGTTATCTTTTCTTTACCCCAAACGTATAGCTTTCTCAGCCAATCAGCGGCCTAGCATTCAGGCGGACGCTGATTGGCTGAGAGCTCTCTCTCAGCGGCATCAGCCAATCAGAGGGCCATCCAGTGTTTCAAAGTCATATGCTGCCACTACTGAGTCCCGCCGCCTGACAGCTCCGGTCCCCAGCCAGGTATGTACACCGCTCCCCACCAGCGCTCCTGTCTTCCGCTGCCGCCACCGTGCACTCCTGTCCTCCGCCAGCTCCGAAGTTCAGGGGAAATCAGATGCAATTTTACAGGTCAGATAAATCTCATAATGTATGGGGGCCTTAATTGGCATTTTGCCATACATTACTAAGTCTTTTTTCTAAGTGGTGAAAGTTTGAAATACTACAGCACTTTTTTCACAAAGCAGTTTACACAGTAGGTGTATCAAATCAGATTTATTGATACATTTGCAAGGAGCGTCAGGCCCATTCATGTTTATCCAGGGTGTCAAGTACTGGTAGAATAGCATTTACCTGCTTGGACAGCAATGGCTTTCATGGCTTTACACTGTTATGTTACATCAAGAGTAATAGGGCTAATCTTATTCACAAAGAAAAGAACGAGTGGCAGGAGTTTTTTTACATATCACTATTTACAAACAAAGAAAATTTAATGCAACAGTAGTAACAAAAACACACACACACACCGCTATGACTGTTAAATCAATGGGCACTTACATATTTTCCATGATTGTATGTAACCCCTTTTCGATATAGCTTACTCGGTCGATACATATTTCCTTACAGCAGACAATCTACAGTATGTTTGGAAAGAAATAATCAAAGAAAAATGTATGTAATAAATTGAAAACCACTTCACATAGAAAAAAAAAATGTTAAGAACAAGACTTCTATGTCTGGAGGCACACATATAAAGTATCCCATCCCCCTTTAGAATGTAAGCTGTCACGAGCAGCACCCACTTCCTTCTATTACCTAAACCATGGCCATACTTCCTTCGATGGCATCTAACCCCTCAGTTTTACTCCACCCCAATACTTATTTCATTATCATCTGCTGGTGCAGATATTTTAGGTACTTGTGTATTATCACGGCACCCATCGCATACCACTAAATAAGGTATGCGATGTTCGCGTTAAATGACATGGAATGTACAATTAAATATCGCATAGCATCACATGCCAGCAAATGGCATGCGATGCGATTTTTAATTGTACAAACAACCTGATGGGTGCTTGTAATGTTAAATGCACCCCCATTGTCAACGCGACCCCCACTATCAACACCAACACAAAGCGTGGCGAGCACAGCGGTACGCGTGCTCCGTCCTTTTCATACCCCCACTATCCACGTTGGCGTGGAGTTGATTTTAGATCGTGTGGTGAGCATATGGGGGCGCGTATTACTTTACATGTATTCTGCGTCTGCTTGCCACGCTTTGGGCTCGGTGGCTCGCTGCGCTCGCCACACTATCTAAAATCAACTCCACGCCAACGTGGCTAGTGGGGGTATGAAAAGGTCGGAGGACGCGTACCGCCGCCCCTCTCAAGCTCGCCACGCTTCGGGTTGGCGTTGATAGTGGGGGTGGCGTTGACAATGGGGGGTGCATTTAACATTGTAAGCACCCATCAGGGTGCTTGTACAATTAAAAATCGCATCGCATGCCGCTATATTGCATGCGATGCAGTACGATGAACATCGTGGGCGCCGTGATAATACACAAGTACCATATTTTATATACCCTGTACTATACGGTCTTGAACTGTAAAGCTTTGCATATACTTCGCATTACTGCCTCACAGTGCTGAGGTCATGGGTTCGATTCCCACCATGGCTCTAACTGTGCGGAGTTTGTATATTCTCCCCGCGCTTGCGTGGGTTTCCTCCGGGTACTCTGGTTTCCTCCCACAATCCAAAAATATACAGGTAGGCTAATTGGCTCCCAACAAATTAACCCTAGAATGTCTGTGTGCATGTATATGTGGTAGGGAATATAGATTGTAACTCCACTGGGGCAGGGACTGATGTGAATGTTCAACTATACTCTGTAAAGCGCTGCGGAATATGTATGCTCTATATAAGAAACTGTTAATAAATAAATGGTACTTATGTAGTATCTGGACGCCAGATTTTCAAATCGGGTTGGAAAATCACATTGAATCGCATCGCATCGCATGCAATGCGATTTTCCATAGGATTCAATGTTAACATAGTCCTGTTCATTTCTCCACTATCCAAATGGGCATAGAGTTGATTTTAGAAAGCGTGGCGAGCGCGAGCCCCGCGGATTACTTAAAATGTTTTCTGCGTCCGCTCGCCACGCTATATAAAATCAACTATGCCCACTTGGATAGTGGGGAAATGAACAGGACCTTGTTAACATGGAATCCTATGCAAAATCGCATCAAATCGCATCTTAAGGTAAGGCATACAATCAGAAAATCGGGCGTCCAGATACTACATAAGTACCAAATAAATAAATATACTTGTGTGCCTTCTCCCCTCGGAGAACACGAACGCAATCACCCTTGAGCAAGCAGTTCTTTTGCATGAGATATATCGGACGCAATCCCAGCCAAGCCTGCCTGGCTCAGAAGCAGTCCAAGAGATTGCTTGTGCAGCTGTGTCACTCACAGGCTCAGCTACGATGCCCAAGGGACCACCCTTGTCAATCACATGCAAATTGGAATCTTCTCATATAACTGATCACCGCAATCACAGGAAAATAGTGCACAAGTGTATGTGGGCCGTCAGTCACATTTTGATTACTTGTTTATGAACTCTGTAACTGGGCACTGTGGATCCCTTGTGGTGCTATTTATATAAATTATGCTATTAACAATAAAAGGACAGTGCTTACGTAGCTTCAAGCCATTACAACATATGCAAAATAACATGAGATAAACGTTCTAGGGCAGGGTTTCTCAAACTCCGTCCTCAGGACCCCACACAGTTCATGTTTTCTAGGTCACCAGGCATGTGCACAGGTGCATTCATTACTCACTAACACATTTTAAAAGATCCACAGGTGGAGCTAATTATTTCCCTTGCGATTCGGTGAGACCTACAAAAAATGCAGTGTGTGGGGTCCTGAGGCCTTACTGATTTTTAAAAGTAAAGCTGTGTACACACGGGGGCGATAGGGGCTGAAATCACTGGGAATATTGTCGCTGGCGACCATATTGCCAGTGATGGGAGTGTGCCCCGCGCTCCCGTTTTCAGCCCTATTCTAAACGTTGGTCGCAGGAGCTTGCTCCTGCGACCAGCTGATTACCTCTGCGGCTCCCCCGGCAGAGGTTCCTTCTCATCAGCGACCATCTCTGGTCGCTGATGAAAAGGAGACACTAAGTAATATATTACTGAGCAATATATCTCCCCCGTGTATACGCACCTTATCTGTTTTATCTGAGTAAGTTGCTAACTAAAATCAACATCTGAAATATTCATTACCACTTATAATTAAAGTATTGGGTGCTTCCTCATCTTTGCGGCCACCGCTTAAGCTACGGAATTTACGTAGCATCATCGTTCACTCGCCTCACTTGCCACAACTTTACTAAAGGTAAAGATGGTGGCGTGGACACAGGATTTGTAACAGTTCCCTCGCCAAAAATCCTTATGTAGCGGGAGACAATGGCGAATATAGCAGCTAATGTAACTGGCGTAGTGGTGGCCAAAAAGATGAGGAAGTACCAAGTATTGTTTTTATTAACATGCAGGGCAGACAGTATTAGACATATTTAATAGCAATAAGCACTCCCGGGACACAATGGCACATTGCTTATAGCTATTGACGTTAGGGAGAGAACACTGGCATCACCGCACTATTCGTTTCGAATCAAAATCAATTCCGATTTGCTGCACAACAAACAAAATAAATTATAACAACACCAATTTGTTTTTATGCAATTAGTGATGCCTAAAAACCCTGCTCTCACCTACACGGTAAAACGCCAGCAGCAAATAACCATTGAGACAAACATGTAACATGACCTACCTCCGGAACAGACCCTGTTCCAAACACTAAAGTGAAGAAATGAAGTTATAAAAGAACATGCTACGTTCTGCAGCCATCAAGAATAAGCCATAGAAATACGCTGTAGACAAACTTGGCTCCTAGAAAATGGCCGCTAGATTACCTTGCATAAAAGGCAGCTCCAAATTCACTTCATTTACAAATCTCATTCTAGTTGTGAGAAGGGCGTGCACTTCCGGGAGCACCAATTACGTCACGGTTGGAATGGAAACGGTCATGGTGGGATGGCCATCGTTGCCTTTTCCATCGATGGTTACCATCGATTGCAAAAGTGCAACTGACCATCGATAGTATATAAGTATGCAATGGATGATATCGATGTTTTAATATATCGATGGATATCATCCATTTGCTTTGAAAGATTAGCCTCTGGGCCAATCAAAATACGGGGGCGGGGCTTCACGGGTGTCGGGGGCGAAGCTATGCTCGGTGTCCCAGTCCTAGATGAAAAAAGAAAAATGAAACTATTCAGTTAAGCCTGACATCGATGGTGGGAAACCATCTGGTTCTCCTCCATCGATGTCAAAACTATTCGGCATCGGGCATAACCCATCGATGTTTTCTAATCATCGATGGTCGATGGCAGGCAGAAGTGTCGGAAGTGTTATCATTATGTGTGTAATCACTAGCTATGCTGCACATTGCATAGTACTACAACACAGAAAGAGATAAAGTACCAATCTGCTTCTGTCATTTTATAGGTGACATACTAAAAGGAATGACAGTGGAATGACAGTGTTGTCTGCAGATAAGGAATGCCAATTGACTATAATGGGAGAAAATGACTTTTATATTAATATTTCTGAAATTATTGCACATATCAACTATATTTTTGGTATACTTCTTGCTAAGACCATTACACATATTTTACATGCAGAATATTGCGGAATGACGGCTGCCTCCTATGGAATGACGGCCTTTTAATTCTCCATCCTGAAGCCAAAATAGCATTAAAGCAGCTCCATTATGCGATATTAAGACCCCGATGTTACGGTGATCCCCATAGCGCACGCGCTCATCCTTTTCCAAATATGCCCGTCTACACCCCTACTCTCGTAAACATGTCACCTGACGCGGAATGACGGCTTCATCCTATGGAATGACGGCCTTTTAATTCGCCATCCTGAAGCCAAAATAGCATTAAAATAGCACAGTGGAATGACAGTGGAATGACGGTGTTGTCTGCAGATAAGGAATGCCAATTGACTATAATGGGAGAAAATGACTTTTATATTAATATTTCTGAAATTATTGCACATATCAACTATATTTTTGGTATACTTCTTGCTAAGACCATTACACATATTTTACATGCAGAATATTGCGGAATGATGGCTGCCTCCTATGGATTGACGGCCTTTTAATTCGCCATCCTGAAGCCAAAATAGCATAAAAGCAGCTCCATTATGCGATATTAAGACCCCGATGTTACGGTGATCCCCATAGCGCACGCGCTCATCCTTTTCCAAATATGCCCGCCTACACCCCTACTCTCGTAAACATGTCACGTGACGCGGAATGACGGCTGCCTCCTATGGAATGACGGCCTTTTAATTCGCCATCCTAAAGCCAAAATAGCATTAAAGCAGCTCCAATATGCGATATTAAGACCCCGATGTTACGGTGATCCCCATAGCGCACGCGCTCATCCTTTTCCAAATATGCCCGCCTACACCCCTCCTTTCGTAAACATGTCACGTGACGCGGAATGACGGCTGCCTCCTATGGAATGACGGCCTTTTAATTCGCCATCCTGAAGCCAAAATAGCATTAAAATAGCACAGTGGAATGACAGTGGAATGACAGTGTTGTCTGCAGATAAGGAATGCCAATTGACTATAATGGGAGAAAATGACTTTTATATTAATATTTCTGAAATTATTGCACATATCAACTATATTTTTGGTATACTTCTTGCTAAGACCATTACACATATTTTACATGCAGAATATTGCGGAATGTCGGCTGCCTCCTATGGAATAACGGCCTTTTAATTCGCCATCCTGAAGCCAAAATTGCATAAAAGCAGCTCCATTATGCGATATTAAGACCCCGATGTTACGGTGATCCCCATAGCGCACGCGCTCATCCTTTTCCAAATATGCCCGCCTACACCCCTACTCTCGTAAACATGTCACGTGACGCGGAATGACGGCTGCCTCCTATGGAATGACGGCCTTTTAATTCGCCATCCTAAAGCCAAAATAGCATTAAAGCAGCTCCAATATGCGATATTAAGACCCCGATGTTTTGGTGATCCCCATAGCGCACGCGCTCATCCTTTTCCAAATATGCCCGCCTACACCCCTACTCTCGTAAACATGTCACGTGACGCGGAATGACGGCTGCCTCCTATGGAATGACGGCCTTTTAATTCGCCATCCTGAAGCCAAAATAGCATTAAAATAGCACAGTGGAATGACAGTGGAATGACAGTGTTGTCTGCAGATAAGGAATGCCAATTGACTATAATGGGAGAAAATGACTTATATATTAATATTTCTGAAATTATTGCACATATCAACTATATTTTTGGTATACTTCTTGCTAAGACCATTACACATATTTTACATGCAGAATAACGCGGAATGACGGCTGCCTCCTATGGAATGACGGCCTTTTAATTCGCCATCCTGAAGCCAAAATAGCATAAAAGCAGCTCCATTATGCGATATTAAGACCCCGATGTTACGGTGATCCCCATAGCGCACGCGCTCATCCTTTTCCAAATATGCCCGCCTACACCCCTACTCTCGTAAACATGTCACGTGACGCGGAATGACGGCTGCCTCCTATGGAATGACAGCCTTTTAATTCGCCATCCTGAAGCCAAAATAGCATTAAAGCAGCTCCAATATGCGATATTAAGACCCCGATGTTACGGTGATCCCCATAGCGCACGCGCTCATCCTTTTCTAAATATGCCCGCCTACACCCCTACTCTCGTAAACATGTCACGTGACGCGGAATGACGGCTGCCTCCTATGGAATGACGGCCTTTTAATTCGCCATCCTGAAGCCAAAATAGCATTAAAATAGCACAGTGGAATGACAGTGGAATGACAGTGTTGTCTGCAGATAAGGAATGCCAATTGACTATAATGGGAGAAAATGACTTATATATTAATATTTCTGAAATTATTGCACATATCAACTATATTTTTGGTATACTTCTTGCTAAGACCATTACACATATTTTACATGCAGAATGACGCGGAATGACGGCTGCCTCCTATGGAATGACGGCCTTTTAATTCTCCATCCTGAAGCCAAAATAGCATTAAAGCAGCTCCATTATGCGATATTAAGACCCCGATGTTACGGTGATCCCCATAGCGCACGCGCTCATCCTTTTCCAAATATGCCCGTCTACACCCCTACTCTCGTAAACATGTCACCTGACGCGGAATGACGGCTTCATCCTATGGAATGACGGCCTTTTAATTCGCCATCCTGAAGCCAAAATAGCATTAAAGCAGCTCCATTATGCGATATTAAGACCCCGATGTTACGGTGATCCCCATAGCGCACGCGCTCATCCTTTTCCAAATATGCCCGCCTACACCCCTAATCTCGTAAACATGTCACGTGACGCAGAATGACGGCTGCCTCCTATGGAATGACGGCCTTTTAATTCGCCATCCTGAAGCCAAAATAGCATAAAAGCAGCTCCATTATGCGATATTAAGACCCCGATGTTACGGTGATCCCCATAGCGCACGCGCTCATCCTTTTCCAAATATGCCCGCCTACACCCCTACTCTCGTAAACATGTCACGTGACGCGGAATGACGGCTGCCTCCTATGGAATGACGGCCTTTTAATTCGCCATCCTGAAGCCAAAATAGCATTAAAGCAGCTCCAATATGCGATATTAAGACCCCGATGTTACGGTGATCCCCATAGCGCACGCGCTCATCCTTTTCCAAATATGCCCGCCTACACCCCTACTCTCGTAAACATGTCACGTGACGCGGAATGACGGCTGCCTCCTATGGAATGACGGCCTTTTAATTCGCCATCCTGAAGCCAAAATAGCATTAAAATAGCACAGTGGAATGACGGTGGAATGACAGTGTTGTCTGCAGATAAGGAATGCCAATTGACTATAATGGGAGAAAATGACTTATATATTAATATTTCTGAAATTATTGCACATATCAACTATATTTTTGGTATACTTCTTGCTAAGACCATTACACATATTTTACATGCAGAATGACGCGGAATGACGGCTGCCTCCTATGGAATGACGGCCTTTTAATTCTCCATCCTGAAGCCAAAATAGCATTAAAGCAGCTCCATTATGCGATATTAAGACCTCGATGTTACGGTGATCCCCATAGCGCACGCGCTCATCCTTTTGCAAATATGCCCGTCTACACCCCTACTCTCGTAAACATGTCACCTGACGCGGAATGACGGCTTCATCCTATGGAATGACGGCCTTTTAGTTCGCCATCCTGAAGCCAAAATAGCATTAAAGCAGCTTCATTATGCGATATTAAGACCCCGATGTTACGGTGATCCCCATAGCGCACGCGCTCATCCTTTTCCAAATATGCCCGCCTACACCCCTAATCTCGTAAACATGTCACGTGACGCAGAATGACGGCTGCCTCCTATGGAATGACGGCCTTTTAATTCGCCATCCTGAAGCCAAAATAGCATTAAAGCAGCTCCAATATGCGATATTAAGACCCCGATGTTACGGTGATCCCCATAGCGCACGCGCTCATACTTTTCCAAATACGCCCGCCTACACCCCTACTCTCGTAAACATGTCACGTGACGCGGAATGACGGCTGCCTCCTATGGAATGACGGCCTTTTAATTCGCCATCCTGAAGCCAAAATAGCATTAAAATAGCACAGTGGAATGACAGTGGAATGACAGTGTTGTCTGCAGATAAGGAATGCCAATTGACTATAATGGGAGAAAATGACTTATATATTAATATTTCTGAAATTATTGCACATATAAACTATATTTTTGGTATACTTCTTGCTAAGACCATTACACATATTTTACATGCAGAATGACGCGGAATGACGGCTGCCTCCTATGGAATGACGGCCTTTTAATTCTCCATCCTGAAGCCAAAATAGCATTAAAGCAGCTCCATTATGCGATATTAAGACCCCGATGTTACGGTGATCCCCATAGCGCACGCGCTCATCCTTTTCCAAATATGCCCGTCTACACCCCTACTCTCGTAAACATGTCACCTGACGCGGAATGACGGCTGCCTCCTATGGAATGACGGCCTTTTAATTCGCCATCCTGAAGCCAAAATAGCATTAAAATAGCACAGTGGAATGACAGTGGAATGACAGTGTTGTCTGCAGATAAGGAATGCCAATTGACTATAATGGGAGAAAATGACTTATATATTAATATTTCTGAAATTATTGCAAATATCAACTATATTTTTGGTATACTTCTTGTTAAGACCATTACACATATTTTACATGCAGAATATTGCGGAATGACGGCTGCCTCCTATGGAATGACGGCCTTTTAATTCGCCATCCTGAAGCCAAAATAGCATTAAAGCAGCTCCATTATGCGATATTAAGACCCCGATGTTACGGTGATCCCCATAGCGCACGCGCTCATCCTTTTCCAAATATGCCCGCCTACACCCCTAATCTCGTAAACATGTCACGTGACGCAGAATGACGGCTGCCTCCTATGGAATGACGGCCTTTTAATTCGCCATCCTGAAGCCAAAATAGCATTAAAGCAGCTCCATTATGCGATATTAAGACCCCGATGTTACGGTGATCCCCATAGCGCACGCGCTCATACTTTTCCAAATATGCCCGCCTACACCCCTACTCTCGTAAACATGTCACGTGACGCGGAATGACGGCTGCCTCCTATGGAATGACGGCCTTTTAATTCGCCATCCTGAAGCCAAAATAGCATTAAAATAGCACAGTGGAATGACAGTGGAATGACAGTGTTGTCTGCAGATAAGGAATGCCAATTGACTATAATGGGAGAAAATGACTTTTATATTAATATTTCTAAAATTATTGCACATATCAACTATATTTTCGGTATACTTCTTGCTAAGACCATTACACATATGTTACATGCTGAATGACGCGGAATGACGGCTGCCTCCTATGGAATGACGGCCTTTTAATTCGCCATCCTGAAGCCAAAATAGCATTAAAGCAGCTCCATTATGCGATATTAAGACCCCGATGTTACGGTGATCCCCATAGCGCACGCGCTCATCCTTTTCCAAATATGCCCGCCTACACCCCTACTCTCGTAAACATGTCACCTGTCGTGGAATGACGGCTGCCTCCTATGGAATGACGGCCTTTTAATTCGCCATCCTGAAGCCAAAATAGCATTAAAGCAGCTCCATTATGCGATATTAAGACCCCGATGTTACGGTGATCCCCATAGTGCACGCGTTCATCCTTTTCCAAATATGCCCGCCTACACCCCTACTCTCGTAAACATGTCACCTGACGCGGAATGACGGCTGCCTCCTATGGAATGACAGCCTTTTAATTCGCCATCCTGAAGCCAAAATAGCATTAAAACAGCTCCATTATGCGATATTAAGACCCCGATGTTACGGTGATCCCCATAGCGCACGCGCTCATCCTTTTCCAAATATGCCCGCCTACACCCCTACTCTCGTAAACATGTCACGGGACGCAGAATGACGGCTGCCTCCTATGGAATGACGGCCTTTTAATTCGCCATCCTGAAGCCAAAATAGCATTAAAATAGCACAGTGAAATGACAGTGGAATGACAGTGTTGTCTGCAGATAAGGAATGACAATTGACTATAATGGGAGAAAATGACTTATATATTAATATTTCTGAAATTATTGCACATATCAACTATATTTTTGGTATACTTCTTGCTAAGACCATTACACATATTTTACATGCAGAATATTGCGGAATGACGGCTGCCTCCTATGGAATGACGGCCTTTTAATTCACCATCCTGAAGCCAAAATAGCATAAAAGCAGCTCCATTATGCGATATTAAGACCCCCGATGTTACGGTGATCCCCATAGCGCACGCGCTCATCCTTTTCCAAATATGCCCGCCTACACCCCTACTCTCGTAAACATGTCACGTGACGCGGAATGACGGCTGCCTCCTATGGAATGACAGCCTTGTAATTCGCCATCCTGAAGCCAAAATAGCATTAAAGCAGCTCCAATATGCGATATTAAGACCCCGATGTTACGGTGATCCCCATAGCGCACGCGCTCATCCTTTTCCAAATATGCCCGCCTACACCCCTAATCTCGTAAACATGTCACGTGACGCAGAATGACGGCTGCCTCCTATGGAATGACGGCCTTTTAATTCGCCATCCTGAAGCCAAAATAGCATTAAAGCAGCTCCAATATGCGATATTAAGACCCCGATGTTACGGTGATCCCCATAGCGCACGCGCTCATACTTTTCCAAATATGCCCGCCTACACCCCTACTCTCGTAAACATGTCACGTGACGCGGAATGACGGCTGCCTCCTATGGAATGACGGCCTTTTAATTCGCCATCCTGAAGCCAAAATAGCATTAAAATAGCACAGTGGAATGACAGTGGAATGACAGTGTTGTCTGCAGATAAGGAATGCCAATTGACTATAATGGGAGAAAATGACTTATATATTAATATTTCTGAAATTATTGCACATACAGTATCAACTATATTTTTGGTATACTTCTTGCTAAGACCATTACACATATTTTACATGCAGAATAACGCGGAATGACGGCTGCCTCCTATGGAATGACAGCCTTTTAATTTGCCATCCTGAAGCCAAAATAGCATTAAAGCAGCTCCAATATGCGATATTAAGACCCCATTGTTACGGTGATCCCCATAGCGCACGCGCTCATCCTTTTCCAAATATGCCCGCCTACACCCCTACTCTCGTAAACATGTCACGTGACGCAGAATGACGGCTGCCTCCTATGGAATGACGGCCTTTTAATTCGCCATCCTGAAGCCAAAATAGCATTAAAATAGCACAGTGGAATGACAGTGGAATGACAGTGTTGTCTGCAGATAAGGAATGCCAATTGACTATAATGGGAGAAAATGACTTATATATTAATATTTCTGAAATTATTGCACATATCAACTATATTTTTGGTATACTTCTTGCTAAGACCATTACACATATTTTACATGCAGAATAACGCGGAATGACGGCTGCCTCCTATGGAATGACGGCCTTTTAATTCGCCATCCTGAAGCCAAAATAGCATAAAAGCAGCTCCATTATGCGATATTAAGACCCCGATGTTACGGTGATCCCCATAGCGCACGCGCTCATCCTTTTCCAAATATGCCCGCCTACACCCCTACTCTCGTAAACATGTCACGTGACGCGGAATGACGGCTGCCTCCTATGGAATGACGGCCTTTTAATTCGCCATCCTGAAGCCAAAATAGCATTAAAGCAGCTCCAATATGCGATATTAAGACCCCGATGTTACGGT
This sequence comes from Crinia signifera, assembly GCF_055691185.1. Taxonomy (NCBI): domain Eukaryota; kingdom Metazoa; phylum Chordata; class Amphibia; order Anura; family Myobatrachidae; genus Crinia; species Crinia signifera. The sequence continues at coordinate 132,087 of NW_028142156.1, read as the reverse complement.
GATCCCCATAGCGCACGCGCTCATCCTTTTCCAAATATGCCCGCCTACACCCCTACTCTCGTAAACATGTCACGTGACGCGGAATGACGGCTGCCTCCTATGGAATGACGGCCTTTTAATTCGCCATCCTGAAGCCAAAATAGCATTAAAGCAGCTCCAATATGCGATATTAAGACCCCATTGTTACGGTGATCCCCATAGCGCACGCGCTCATCCTTTTCCAAATATGCCCGCCTACACCCCTACTCTCGTAAACATGTCACGTGACGCGGGATGACGGCTGCCTCCTATGGAATGACGGCCTTTTAATTCGCCATCCTGAAGCCAAAATAGCATTAAAATAGCACAGTGGAATGACAGTGGAATGACAGTGTTGTCTGCAGATAAGGAATGCCAATTGACTATAACGGGAGAAAATGACTTATATATTAATATTTCTGAAATTATTGCACATATCAACTATATTTTTGGTATACTTCTTGCTAAGACCATTACACATATTTTACATGCAGAATAACGCGGAATGACGGCTGCCTCCTATGGAATGACGGCCTTTTAATTCGCCATCCTGAAGCCAAAATAGCATAAAAGCAGCTCCATTATGCGATATTAAGACCCCGATGTTACGGTGATCCCCATAGCGCACGCGCTCATCCTTTTCCAAATATGCCCGCCTACACCCCTACTCTCGTAAACATGTCACGTGACGCTGAATGACGGCTGCCTCCTATGGAATGACGGCCTTTTAATTCGCCATCCTGAAGCCAAAATAGCATTAAAGCAGCTCCAATATGCGATATTAAGACCCCGATGTTACGGTGATCCCCATAGCGCACGCGCTCATCCTTTTCCAAATATGCCCGCCTACACCCCTACTCTCGTAAACATGTCACCTGACGCGGAATGGCGGCTGCCTCCTATGGAATGACGGCCTTTTAATTTGCCATCCTGAAGCCAAAATAGCATTAAAATACCACAGTGGAATCACAGTGGAATCACAGTGGAATGACAGTGTTGTCTGCAGATAAGGAATGCCAATTGACTATAATGGGAGAAAATGACTTATATATTAATATTTCTGAAATTATTGCACATATCAACTATTTTTTTGGTATACTTCTTGCTAAGACCATTACACATATTTTACATGCAGAATGACGCGGAATGACGGCTGCCTCCTATGGAATGACGGCCTTTTAATTCGCCATCCTGAAGCCAAAATAGCATTAAAGCAGCTCCATTATGCGATATTAAGACCCCGATGTTACGGTGATCCCCATAGCGCACGCGCTCATCCTTTTCCAAATATGCCCGTCTACACCCCTACTCTCGTAAACATGTCACCTGACGCGGAATGACGGCTGCCTCCTATGGAATGACGGCCTTTTAATTCGCCATCCTGAAGCCAAAATAGCATTAAAATAGCACAGTGGAATGACAGTGGAATGACAGTGTTGTCTGCAGATAAGGAATGCCAATTGACTATAATGGGAGAAAATGACTTATATATTAATATTTCTGAAATTATTGCAAATATCAACTATATTTTTGGTATACTTCTTGTTAAGACCATTACACATATTTTACATGCAGAATATTGCGGAATGACGGCTGCCTCCTATGGAATGACGGCCTTTTAATTCGCCATCCTGAAGCCAAAATAGCATTAAAGCAGCTCCATTATGCGATATTAAGACCCCGATGTTACGGTGATCCCCATAGCGCACGCGCTCATCCTTTTCCAAATATGCCCGCCTACACCCCTAATCTCGTAAACATGTCACGTGACGCAGAATGACGGCTGCCTCCTATGGAATGTTGGCCTTTTAATTCGCCATCCTGAAGCCAAAATAGCATTAAAGCAGCTCCATTATGCGATATTAAGACCCCGATGTTACGGTGATCCCCATAGCGCACGCGCTCATACTTTTCCAAATATGCCCGCCTACACCCCTACTCTCGTAAACATGTCACGTGACGCGGAATGACGGCTGCCTCCTATGGAATGACGGCCTTTTAATTCGCCATCCTGAAGCCAAAATAGCATTAAAATAGCACAGTGGAATGACAGTGGAATGACAGTGTTGTCTGCAGATAAGGAATGCCAATTGACTATAATGGGAGAAAATGACTTTTATATTAATATTTCTAAAATTATTGCACATATCAACTATATTTTCGGTATACTTCTTGCTAAGACCATTACACATATGTTACATGCTGAATGACGCGGAATGACGGCTGCCTCCTATGGAATGACGGCCTTTTAATTCGCCATCCTGAAGCCAAAATAGCATTAATGCAGCTCCATTATGCGATATTAAGACCCCGATGTTACGGTGATCCCCATAGCGCACGCGCTCATCCTTTTCCAAATATGCCCGCCTACACCCCTACTCTCGTAAACATGTCACCTGTCGTGGAATGACGGCTGCCTCCTATGGAATGACGGCCTTTTAATTCGCCATCCTGAAGCCAAAATAGCATTAAAGCAGCTCCATTATGCGATATTAAGACCCCGATGTTACGGTGATCCCCATAGTGCACGCGTTCATCCTTTTCCAAATATGCCCGCCTACACCCCTACTCTCGTAAACATGTCACCTGACGCGGAATGACGGCTGCCTCCTATGGAATGACAGCCTTTTAATTCGCCATCCTGAAGCCAAAATAGCATTAAAACAGCTCCATTATGCGATATTAAGACCCCGATGTTACGGTGATCCCCATAGCGCACGCGCTCATCCTTTTCCAAATATGCCCGCCTACACCCCTACTCTCGTAAACATGTCACGGGACGCAGAATGACGGCTGCCTCCTATGGAATGACGGCCTTTTAATTCGCCATCCTGAAGCCAAAATAGCATTAAAATAGCACAGTGAAATGACAGTGGAATGACAGTGTTGTCTGCAGATAAGGAATGACAATTGACTATAATGGGAGAAAATGACTTATATATTAATATTTCTGAAATTATTGCACATATCAACTATATTTTTGGTATACTTCTTGCTAAGACCATTACACATATTTTACATGCAGAATATTGCGGAATGACGGCTGCCTCCTATGGAATGACGGCCTTTTAATTCACCATCCTGAAGCCAAAATAGCATAAAAGCAGCTCCATTATGCGATATTAAGACCCCCGATGTTACGGTGATCCCCATAGCGCACGCGCTCATCCTTTTCCAAATATGCCCGCCTACACCCCTACTCTCGTAAACATGTCACGTAACGCGGAATGACGGCTGCCTCCTATGGAATGACAGCCTTGTAATTCGCCATCCTGAAGCCAAAATAGCATTAAAGCAGCTCCAATATGCGATATTAAGACCCCGATGTTACGGTGATCCCCATAGCGCACGCGCTCATCCTTTTCCAAATATGCCCGCCTACACCCCTAATCTCGTAAACATGTCACGTGACGCAGAATGACGGCTGCCTCCTATGGAATGACGGCCTTTTAATTCGCCATCCTGAAGCCAAAATAGCATTAAAGCAGCTCCAATATGCGATATTAAGACCCCGATGTTACGGTGATCCCCATAGCGCACGCGCTCATACTTTTCCAAATATGCCCGCCTACACCCCTACTCTCGTAAACATGTCACGTGACGCGGAATGACGGCTGCCTCCTATGGAATGACGGCCTTTTAATTCGCCATCCTGAAGCCAAAATAGCATTAAAATAGCACAGTGGAATGACAGTGGAATGACAGTGTTGTCTGCAGATAAGGAATGCCAATTGACTATAATGGGAGAAAATGACTTATATATTAATATTTCTGAAATTATTGCACATACAGTATCAACTATATTTTTGGTATACTTCTTGCTAAGACCATTACACATATTTTACATGCAGAATAACGCGGAATGACGGCTGCCTCCTATGGAATGACAGCCTTTTAATTTGCCATCCTGAAGCCAAAATAGCATTAAAGCAGCTCCAATATGCGATATTAAGACCCCATTGTTACGGTGATCCCCATAGCGCACGCGCTCATCCTTTTCCAAATATGCCCGCCTACACCCCTACTCTCGTAAACATGTCACGTGACGCAGAATGACGGCTGCCTCCTATGGAATGACGGCCTTTTAATTCGCCATCCTGAAGCCAAAATAGCATTAAAATAGCACAGTGGAATGACAGTGGAATGACAGTGTTGTCTGCAGATAAGGAATGCCAATTGACTATAATGGGAGAAAATGACTTATATATTAATATTTCTGAAATTATTGCACATATCAACTATATTTTTGGTATACTTCTTGCTAAGACCATTACACATATTTTACATGCAGAATAACGCGGAATGACGGCTGCCTCCTATGGAATGACGGCCTTTTAATTCGCCATCCTGAAGCCAAAATAGCATAAAAGCAGCTCCATTATGCGATATTAAGACCCCGATGTTACGGTGATCCCCATAGCGCACGCGCTCATCCTTTTCCAAATATGCCCGCCTACACCCCTACTCTCGTAAACATGTCACGTGACGCGGAATGACGGCTGCCTCCTATGGAATGACGGCCTTTTAATTCGCCATCCTGAAGCCAAAATAGCATTAAAGCAGCTCCAATATGCGATATTAAGACCCCGATGTTACGGTGATCCCCATAGCGCACGCGCTCATCCTTTTCCAAATATGCCCGCCTACACCCCTACTCTCGTAAACATGTCACGTGACGCGGAATGACGGCTGCCTCCTATGGAATGACGGCCTTTTAATTCGCCATCCTGAAGCCAAAATAGCATTAAAGCAGCTCCAATATGCGATATTAAGACCCCATTGTTACGGTGATCCCCATAGCGCACGCGCTCATCCTTTTCCAAATATGCCCGCCTACACCCCTACTCTCGTAAACATGTCACGTGACGCGGGATGAAGGCTGCCTCCTATGGAATGACGGCCTTTTAATTCGCCATCCTGAAGCCAAAATAGCATTAAAATAGCACAGTGGAATGACAGTGGAATGACAGTGTTGTCTGCAGATAAGGAATGCCAATTGACTATAACGGGAGAAAATGACTTATATATTAATATTTCTGAAATTATTGCACATATCAACTATATTTTTGGTATACTTCTTGCTAAGACCATTACACATATTTTACATGCAGAATAACGCGGAATGACGGCTGCCTCCTATGGAATGACGGCCTTTTAATTCGCCATCCTGAAGCCAAAATAGCATAAAAGCAGCTCCATTATGCGATATTAAGACCCCGATGTTACGGTGATCCCCATAGCGCACGCGCTCATCCTTTTCCAAATATGCCCGCCTACACCCCTACTCTCGTAAACATGTCACGTGACGCTGAATGACGGCTGCCTCCTATGGAATGACGGCCTTTTAATTCGCCATCCTGAAGCCAAAATAGCATTAAAGCAGCTCCAATATGCGATATTAAGACCCCGATGTTACGGTGATCCCCATAGCGCACGCGCTCATCCTTTTCCAAATATGCCCGCCTACACCCCTACTCTCGTAAACATGTCACCTGACGCGGAATGGCGGCTGCCTCCTATGGAATGACGGCCTTTTAATTTGCCATCCTGAAGCCAAAATAGCATTAAAATACCACAGTGGAATCACAGTGGAATCACAGTGGAATGACAGTGTTGTCTGCAGATAAGGAATGCCAATTGACTATAATGGGAGAAAATGACTTATATATTAATATTTCTGAAATTATTGCACATATCAACTATTTTTTTGGTATACTTCTTGCTAAGACCATTACACATATTTTACATGCAGAATGACGCGGAATGACGGCTGCCTCCTATGGAATGACGGCCTTTTAATTCGCCATCCTGAAGCCAAAATAGCATTAAAGCAGCTCCAATATGCGATATTAAGACCCCGATGTTACGGTGATCCCCATAGCGCACACGCTCATCCTTTTCCAAATATGCCCGCCTACACCCCTACTCTCGTAAACATGTCACGTGACGCGGAATGACAGCTGCCTCCTATGGAATGACGGCCTTTTAATTCGCCATCCTGAAGCCAAAATAGCATTAAAATAGCACAGTGGAATGACAGTGGAATGACAGTGTTGTCTGCAGATAAGGAATGCCAATTGACTATAATGGGAGAAAATGACTTTTATATTAATATTTCTGAAATTATTGCACATATCAACTATATTTTTCGTATACTTCTTGCTAAGACCATTACACATATTTTACATGCAGAATATTGCGGAATGACGGCTGCCTCCTATGGAATGACGGCCTTTTAATTCGCCATCCTGAAGCCAAAATAGCATAAAAGCAGCTCCATTATGCGATATTAAGACCCCGATGTTACGGTGATCCCCATAGCGCACGCGCTCATCCTTTTCCAAATATGCCCGCCTACACCCCTACTCTCGTAAACATGTCACGTGACGCGGAATGACGGCTGCCTCCTATGGAATGACGGCCTTTTAATTCGCCATCCTGAAGCCAAAATAGAATTAAAGCAGCTCCAATATGCTATATTAAGACCCCGATGTTACGGTGATCCCCATAGTGCACGCGCTCATCCTTTTCCAAATATGCCCGCCTACACCCCTACTCTCGTAAACATGTCACGTGACGCGGAATGACGGCTGCCTCCTATGGAATGACGGCCTTTTAATACGCCATCCTGAAGCCAAAATAGCATTAAAATAGCACAGTGGAATGACAGTGGAATGACAGTGTTGTCTGCAGATAAGGAATGCCAATTGACTATAATGGGAGAAAATGACTTTTATATTAATATTTCTGAAATTATTGCACATATCAACTATATTTTTGGTATACTTCTTGCTAAGACCATTACACATATTTTACATGCAGAATATTGCGGAATGACGGCTGCCTCCTATGGAATGACGGCCTTTTAATTCGCCATCCTGAAGCCAAAATAGCATAAAAGCAGCTCCATTATGCGATATTAAGACCCCGATGTTACGGTGATCCCCATAGAGCACGCGCTCATCCTTTTCCAAATATGCCCGCCTACACCCCATCTCTCGTAAACATGTCACGTGATGCGGAATGACGGCTGCCTCCTATGGAATGACGGCCTTTTAATTCGCCATCCTAAAGCCAAAATAGCATTAAAGCAGCTCCAATATGCGATATTAAGACCCCGATGTTACGGTGATCCCCATAGCGCACGCGCTCATCCTTTTCCAAATATGCCCGCCTACACCCCTACTCTCGTAAACATGTCACGTGACGCGGAATGACGGCTGCCTCCTATGGAATGACGGCCTTTTAATTCGCCATCCTGAAGCCAAAATAGCATTAGAATAGCACAGTGGAATGACAGTGGAATGACAGTGTTGTCTGCAGATAAGGAATGCCAATTGACTATAATGGGAGAAAATGACTTATATATTAATATTTCTGAAATTATTGCACATATCAACTATATTTTTGGTATACTTCTTGCTAAGACCATTACACATATTTTACATGCAGAATAACGCGGAATGACGGCTGCCTCCTATGGAATGACGGCCTTTTAATTCGCCATCCTGAAGCCAAAATAGCATAAAAGCAGCTCCATTATGCGATATTAAGACCCCGATGTTACGGTGATCCCCATAGCGCACGCGCTCATCCTTTTCCAAATATGCCCGCCTACACCCCTACTCTCGTAAACATGTCACGTGACGCGGAATGACGGCTGCCTCCTATGGAATGACTGCCTTTTAATTCGCCATCCTGAAGCCAAAATAGCATTAAAATAGCACAGTGGAATGACAGTGGAATGACAGTGTTGTCTGCAGATAAGGAATGCCAATTGACTATAATGGAAGAAAATGACTTATATATTAATATTTCTGAAATTTTTGCACATATCAACTATATTTTTGGTATACTTCTTGCTAAGACCATTACACATATTTTACATGCAGAATGACGCGGAATGACGGCTGCCTCCTATGGAATGACGGCCTTTTAATTCTCCATCCTGAAGCCAAAATAGCATTAAAGCAGCTCCATTATGCGATATTAAGACCCCGATGTTACGGTGATCCCCATAGCGCACGCGCTCATCCTTTTCCAAATATGCCCGTCTACACCCCTACTCTCGTAAACATGTCACCTGACGCGGAATGACGGCTTCATCCTATGGAATGACGGCCTTTTAATTCGCCATCCTGAAGCCAAAATAGCATTAAAGCAGCTCCATTATGCGATATTAAGACCCCGATGTTACGGTGATCCCCATAGCGCACGCGCTCATCCTTTTCCAAATATGCCCGCCTACACCCCTAATCTCGTAAACATGTCACGTGACGCAGAATGACGGCTGCCTCCTATGGAATGACGGCCTTTTAATTCGCCATCCTGAAGCCAAAATAGCATTAAAGCAGCTCCAATATGCGATATTAAGACCCCGATGTTACGGTGATCCCCATAGCGCACGCGCTCATACTTTTCCAAATATGCCCGCCTACACCCCTAATCTCGTAAACATGTCACGTGACGCGGAATGACGGCTGCCTCCTATGGAATGACGGCCTTTTAATTCGCCATCCTGAAACCAAAATAGCATTAAAATAGCACAGTGGAATGACAGTGGAATGACAGTGTTGTCTGCAGATAAGGAATGCCAATTGACTATAATGGGAGAAAATGACTTATATATTAATATTTCTGAAATTATTGCACATATCAACTATATTTTTGGTATACTTCTTGCTAAGACCATTACACATATTTTACATGCAGAATGACGCGGAATGACGGCTGCCTCCTATGGAATGACGGCCTTTTAATTCTCCATCCTGAAGCCAAAATAGCATTAAAGCAGCTCCATTATGCGATATTAAGACCCCGATGTTACGGTGATCCCCATAGCGCACGCGCTCATCCTTTTCCAAATATGCCAGTCTACACCCCTACTCTCGTAAACATGTCACCTGACGCGGAATGACGGCTTCATCCTATGGAATGACGGCCTTTTAATTCGCCATCCTGAAGCCAAAATAGCATTAAAGCAGCTCCATTTTGCGATATTAAGACCCCGATGTTACGGTGATCCCCATAGCGCACGCGCTCATCCTTTTTCAAATATGCCCGCCTACACCCCTAATCTCGTAAACATGTCACGTGACGCAGAATGACGGCTGCCTCCTATGGAATGACGGCCTTTTAATTCGCCATCCTGAAGCCAAAATAGCATTAAAGCAGCTCCAATATGCGATATTAAGACCCCGATGTTACGGTGATCCCCATAACGCACGCGCTCATACTTTTCCAAATATGCCCGCCTACACCCCTACTCTCGTAAACATGTCACGTGACGCGGAATGACGGCTGCCTCCTATGGAATGACGGCCTTTTAATTCGCCATCCTGAAGCCAAAATAGCATTAAAATAGCACAGTGGAATGACAGTGGAATGACAGTGTTGTCTGCAGATAAGGAATGCCAATTGACTATAATGGGAGAAAATTACTTTTATATTAATATTTCTGAAATTATTGCACATATCAACTATATTTTCGGTATACTTCTTGCTAAGACCATTACACATATGTTACATGCTGAATGACGCGGAATGATGGCTGCCTCCTATGGAATGACGGCCTTTTAATTCGCCATCCTGAAGCCAAAATAGCATTAAAGCAGCTCCATTATGCGATATTAAGACCCCGATGTTACGGTGATCCCCATAGCGCACGCGCTCATCCTTTTCCAAATATGCCCGCCTACACCCCTACTCTCGTAAACATGTCACGTGATGCTGAATGACGGCTGCCTCCTATGGAATGACGGCCTTTTAATTCGCCATCCTGAAGCCAAAATAGCATTAAAGCAGCTCCAATATGCGATATTAAGACCCCGATGTTACGGTGATCCCCATAGCGCACGCGCTCATCCTTTTCCAAATATGCCCGCCTACACCCCTACTCTCGTAAACATGTCACCTGACGCGGAATGGCGGCTGCCTCCTATGGAATGACGGCCTTTTAATTCGCCATCCTGAAGCCAAAATAGCATTAAAATACCACAGTGGAATCACAGTGGAATGACAGTGTTGTCTGCAGATAAGGAATGCCAATTGACTATAATGGGAGAAAATGACTTATATATTAATATTTCTGAAATTATTGCACATATCAACTATATTTTTGGTATACTTCTTGCTAAGACCATTACACATATTTTACATGCAGAATGACGCGGAATGACGGCTGCCTCCTATGGAATGACGGCCTTTTAATTCGCCATCCTGAAGCCAAAATAGCATTAAAGCAGCTCCAATATGCGATATTAAGACCCCGATGTTACGGTGATCCCCATAGCGCACGCGCTCATCCTTTTCCAAATATGCCCGCCTACACCCCTACTCTCGTAAACATGTCACGTGACGCGGAATGACAGCTGCCTCCTATGGAATGACGGCCTTTTAATTCGCCATCCTGAAGCCAAAATAGCATTAAAGCAGCTCCATTATGCGATATTAAGACCCCGATGTTACGGTGATCCCCATAGCGCACGCGCTCATCCTTTTCCAAATATGCCCGCCTACACCCCTACTCTCGTAAACATGTCACGTGACGCGGAATGACGGCTGCCTCCTATGGAATGACGGCCTTTTAATTCGCCATCCTGAAGCCAAAATAGCATTAAAATAGCACAGTGGAATGACAGTGGAATGACAGTGTTGTCTGCAGATAAGGAATGCCAATTGACTATAATGGGAGAAAATGACTTATATATTAATATTTCTGAAATTATTGCACATATCAACTATATTTTTGGTATACTTCTTGCTAAGACCATTACACATATTTTACATGCAGAATGACGCGGAATGACGGCTGCCTCCTATGGAATGACGGCCTTTTAATTCTCCATCCTGAAGCCAAAATAGCATTAAAGCAGCTCCATTATGCGATATTAAGACCCCGATGTTACGGTGATCCCCATAGCGCACGCGCTCATCCTTTTCCAAATATGCCCGTCTACACCCCTACTCTCGTAAACATGTCACCTGACGCGGAATGACGGCTTCATCCTATGGAATGACGGCCTTTTAATTCGCCATCCTGAAGCCAAAATAGCATTAAAGCAGCTCCATTATGCGATATTAAGACCCCGATGTTACGGTGATCCCCATAGCGCACGCGCTCATCCTTTTCCAAATATGCCCGCCTACACCCCTAATCTCGTAAACATGTCACGTGACGCAGAATGACGGCTGCCTCCTATGGAATGACGGCCTTTTAATTCGCCATTCTGAAGCCAAAATAGCATTAAAGCAGCTCCAATATGCGATATTAAGACCCCGATGTTACGGTGATCCCCATAGCGCACGCGCTCATACTTTTCCAAATATGCCCGCCTACACCCCTACTCTCGTAAACATGTCACGTGACGCGGAATGACGGCTGCCTCCTATGGAATGACGGCCTTTTAATTCGCCATCCTGAAGCCAAAATAGCATTAAAATAGCACAGTGGAATGACAGTGGAATGACAGTGTTGTCTGCAGATAAGGAATGCCAATTGACTATAATGGGAGAAAATGACTTTTATATTAATATTTCTGAAATTATTGCACATATCAACTATATTTTCGGTATACTTCTTGCTAAGACCATTACACATATGTTACATGCTGAATGACGCGGAATGACGGCTGCCTCCTATGGAATGACGGCCTTTTAATTCGCCATCCTGAAGCCAAAATAGCATTAAAGCAGCTCCATTATGCGATATTAAGACCCCGATGTTACGGTGATCCCCATAGCGCACGCGCTCATCCTTTTCCAAATATGCCCGCCTACACCCCTACTCTCGTAAACATGTCACGTGACGCTGAATGACGGCTGCCTCCTATGGAATGACGGCCTTTTAATTCGCCATCCTGAAGCCAAAATAGCATTAAAGCAGCTCCAATATGCGATATTAAGACCCCGATGTTACGGTGATCCCCATAGCGCACGCGCTCATCCTTTTCCAAATATGCCCGCCTACACCCCTACTCTCGTAAACATGTCACCTGACGCGGAATGGCGGCTGCCTCCTATGGAATGACGGCCTTTTAATTCGCCATCCTGAAGCCAAAATAGCATTAAAATACCACAGTGGAATCACAGTGGAATGACAGTGTTGTCTGCAGATAAGGAATGCCAATTGACTATAATGGGAGAAAATGACTTATATATTAATATTTCTGAAATTATTGCACATATCAACTATATTTTTGGTATACTTCTTGCTAAGACCATTACACATATTTTACATGCAGAATGACGCGGAATGACGGCTGCCTCCTATGGAATGACGGCCTTTTAATTCGCCATCCTGAAGCCAAAATAGCATTAAAGCAGCTCCAATATGCTATATTAAGACCCCGATGTTACGGTGATCCCCATAGCGCACGCGCTCATCCTTTTCCAAATATGCCCGCCTACACCCCTACTCGCGTAAACATGTCACGTGACGCGGAATGACAGCTGCCTCCTATGGAATGACGGCCTTTTAATTCGCCATCCTGAAGCCAAAATAGCATTAAAATAGCACAGTGGAATGACAGTGGAATGCCAGTGTTGTCTGCAGATAAGGAATGCCAATTGACTATAATGGGAGAAAATGACTTTTATATTAATATTTCTGAAATTATTGCACATATCAACTATATTTTTCGTATACTTCTTGCTAAGACCATTACACATATTTTACATGCAGAATATTGCGGAATGACGGCTGCCTCCTATGGAATGACGGCCTTTTAATTCGCCATCCTGAAGCCAAAATAGCATAAAAGCAGCTCCATTATGCGATATTAAGACCCCGATGTTACGGTGATCCCCATAGCGCACGCGCTCATCCTTTTCCAAATATGCCCGCCTACACCCCTACTCTCGTAAACATGTCACGTGACGCGGAATGACGGCTGCCTCCTATGGAATGACGGCCTTTTAATACGCCATCCTGAAGCCAAAATAGCATTAAAATAGCACAGTGGAATGACAGTGGAATGACAGTGTTGTCTGCAGATAAGGAATGCCAATTGACTATAATGGGAGAAAATGACTTTTATATTAATATTTCTGAAATTATTGCACATATCAACTATATTTTTGGTATACTTCTTGCTAAGACCATTACACATATTTTACATGCAGAATATTTTGCGGAATGACGGCTGCCTCCTATGGAATGACGGCCTTTTAATTCGCCATCCTGAAGCCAAAATAGCATAAAAGCAGCTCCATTATGCGATATTAAGACCCCGATGTTACGGTGATCCCCATAGCGCACGCGCTCATCCTTTTCCAAATATGCCCGCCTACACCCCATCTCTCGTAAACATGTCACGTGATGCGGAATGACGGCTGCCTCCTATGGAATGACGGCCTTTTAATTCGCCATCCTAAAGCCAAAATAGCATTAAAGCAGCTCCAATATGCGATATTAAGACCCCGATGTTACGGTGATCCCCATAGCGCACGCGCTCATCCTTTTCCAAATATGCCCGCCTACACCCCTACTCTCGTAAACATGTCACGTGACGCGGAATGACGGCTGCCTCCTATGGAATGACGGCCTTTTAATTCGCCATCCTGAAGCCAAAATAGTATTAGAATAGCACAGTGGAATGACAGTGGAATGACAGTGTTGTCTGCAGATAAGGAATGCCAATTGACTATAATGGGAGAAAATGACTTATATATTAATATTTCTGAAATTATTGCACATATCAACTATATTTTTGGTATACTTCTTGCTAAGACCATTACACATATTTTACATGCAGAATAACGCGGAATGACGGCTGCCTCCTATGGAATGACGGCCTTTTAATTCGCCATCCTGAAGCCAAAATAGCATAAAAGCAGCTCCATTATGCGATATTAAGACCCCGATGTTACGGTGATCCCCATAGCGCACGCGCTCATCCTTTTCCAAATATGCCCGCCTACACCCCTACTCTCGTAAACATGTCACGTGACGCGGAAAGACGGCTGCCTCCTATGGAATGACGGCCTTTTAATTCGCCATCCTGAAGCCAAAATAGCATTAAAGCAGCTCCAATATGCGATATTAAGACCCCGATGTTACGGTGATCCCCATAGCGCACGCGCTCATCCTTTTCCAAATATGCCCGCCTACACCCCTACTCTCGTAAACATGTCACGTGACGCGGAATGACGGCTGCCTCCTATGGAATGACTGCCTTTTAATTCGCCATCCTGAAGCCAAAATAGCATTAAAATAGCACAGTGGAATGACAGTGGAATGACAGTGTTGTCTGCAGATAAGGAATGCCAATTGACTATAATGGGAGAAAATGACTTATATATTAATATTTCTGAAATTATTGCACATATCAACTATATTTTTGGTATACTTCTAGCTAAGACCATTACACATATTTTACATGCAGAATGACGCGGAATGACGGCTGCCTCCTATGGAATGACGGCCTTTTAATTCTCCATCCTGAAGCCAAAATAGCATTAAAGCAGCTCCATTATGCGATATTAAGACCCCGATGTTACGGTGATCCCCATAGCGCACGCGCTCATCCTTTTCCAAATATGCCCGTCTACACCCCTACTCTCGTAAACATGTCACCTGACGCGGAATGACGGCTTCATCCTATGGAATGACGGCCTTTTAATTCGCCATCCTGAAGCCAAAATAGCATTAAAGCAGCTCCATTATGCGATATTAAGACCCCGATGTTACGGTGATCCCCATAGCGCACGCGCTCATCCTTTTCCAAATATGCCCGCCTACACCCCTAATCTCGTAAACATGTCACGTGACGCAGAATGACGGCTGCCTCCTATGGAATGACGGCCTTTTAATTCGCCATCCTGAAGCCAAAATAGCATTAAAGCAGCTCCAATATGCGATATTAAGACCCCGATGTTACGGTGATCCCCATAGCGCACGCGCTCATACTTTTCCAAATATGCCCGCCTACACCCCTACTCTCGTAAACATGTCACGTGACGCGGAATGACGGCTGCCTCCTATGGAATGACGGCCTTTTAATTCGCCATCCTGAAGCCAAAATAGCATTAAAATAGCACAGTGGAATGACAGTGGAATGACAGTGTTGTCTGCAGATAAGGAATGCCAATTGACTATAATGGGAGAAAATGACTTATATATTAATATTTCTGAAATTATTGCACATATCAACTATATTTTTGGTATACTTCTTGCTAAGACCATTACACATATTTTACATGCAGAATGACGCGAAATGACGGCTGCCTCCTATGGAATGACGGCCTTTTAATTCTCCATCCTGAAGCCAAAATAGCATTAAAGCAGCTCCATTATGCGATATTAAGACCCCGATGTTACGGTGATCCCCATAGCGCACGCGCTCATCCTTTTCCAAATATGCCCGTCTACACCCCTACTCTCATAAACATGTCACCTGACGCGGAATGACGGCTTCATCCTATGGAATGACGGCCTTTTAATTCGCCATCCTGAAGCCAAAATAGCATTAAAGCAGCTCCATTATGCGATATTAAGACCCCGATGTTACGGTGATCCCCATAGCGCACGTGCTCATCCTTTTCCAAATATGCCCGCCTACACCCCTAATCTCGTAAACATGTCACGTGACGCAGAATGACGGCTGCCTCCTATGGAATGACGGCCTTTTAATTCGCCATCCTGAAGCCAAAATAGCATTAAAGCAGCTCCAATATGCGATATTAAGACCCCGATGTTACGGTGATCCCCATAGCGCACGCGCTCATACTTTTCCAAATATGCCCGCCTACACCCCTACTCTCGTAAACATGTCACGTGACGCGGAATGACGGCTGCCTCCTATGGAATGACGGCCTTTTAATTCGCCATCCTGAAGCCAAAATAGCATTAAAATAGCACAGTGGAATGACAGTGGAATGACAGTGTTGTCTGCAGATAAGGAATGCCAATTGACTATAATGGGAGAAAATGACTTTTATATTAATATTTCTGAAAATATTGCACATATCAACTATATTTTCGGTATACTTCTTGCTAAGACCATTACACATATGTTACATGCTGAATGACGCGGAATGAATGCTGCCTCCTATGGAATGACGGCCTTTTAATTCGCCATCCTGAAGCCAAAATAGCATTAAAGCAGCTCCATTATGCGATATTAAGACCCCGAAGTTACGGTGATCCCCATAGCGCACGCGCTCATCCTTTTCCAAATATGCCCGCCTACACCCCTACTCTCGTAAACATGTCACCTGACGTGGAATGACGGCTGCCTCCTATGGAATGACGGCCTTTTAATTCGCCATCCTGAAGCCAAAATAGCATTAAAGCAGCTCCATTATGCGATATTAAGACCCCGATGTTACGGTGATCCCCATAGTGCACGCGTTCATCCTTTTCCAAATATGCCCGCCTACACCCCTACTCTCGTAAACATGTCACCTGACGCGGAATGACGGCTGCCTCCTATGGAATGACAGCCTTTTAATTCGCCATCCTGAAGCCAAAATAGCATTAAAGCAGCTCCATTATGCAATATTAAGACCCCGATGTTACGGTGATCCCCATAGCGCACGCGCTCATACTTTTCCAAATATGCCCGCCTACACCCCTACTCTCGTAAACATGTCACGTGACGCGGAATGACGGCTGCCTCCTATGGAATGACGGCCTTTTAATTCGCCATCCTGAAGCCAAAATAGCATTAAAATAGCACAGTGGAATGACAGTGGAATGACAGTGTTGTCTGCAGATAAGGAATGCCAATTGACTATAATGGGAGAAAATGACTTTTATATTAATATTTCTGAAATTATTGCACATATCAACTATATTTTCGGTATACTTCTTGCTAAGACCATTACACATATGTTACATGCTGAATGACGCGGAATGACGGCTGCCTCCTATGGAATGACGGCCTTTTAATTCGCCATCCTGAAGCCAAAATAGCATTAAAGCAGCTCCATTATGCGATATTAAGACCCCGATGTTACGGTGATCCCCATAGCGCACGCGCTCATCCTTTTCCAAATATGCCCGCCTACACCCCTACTCTCGTAAACATGTCACCTGTCGTGGAATGACGGCTGCCTCCTATGGAATGACGGCCTTTTAATTCGCCATCCTGAAGCCAAAATAGCATTAAAGCAGCTCCATTATGCGATATTAAGACCCCGATGTTACGGTGATCCCCATAGTGCACGCGTTCATCCTTTTCCAAATATGCCCGCCTACACCCCTACTCTCGTAAACATGTCACCTGACGCGGAATGACGGCTGCCTCCTATGGAATGACAGCCTTTTAATTCGCCATCCTGAAGCCAAAATAGCATTAAAGCAGCTCCATTATGCGATATTAAGACCCCGATGTTACGGTGATCCCCATAGCGCACGCGCTCATCCTTTTCCAAATATGCCCGCCTACACCCCTACTCTCGTAAACATGTCACGGGACGCAGAATGACGGCTGCCTCCTATGGAATGACGGCCTTTTAATTCGCCATCCTGAAGCCAAAATAGCATTAAAATAGCACAGTGAAATGACAGTGGAATGACAGTGTTGTCTGCAGATAAGGAATGACAATTGACTATAATGGGAGAAAATGACTTATATATTAATATTTCTGAAATTATTGCACATATCAACTATATTTTTGGTATACTTCTTGCTAAGACCATTACACATATTTTACATGCAGAATATTGCGGAATGACGGCTGCCTCCTATGGAATGACGGCCTTTTAATTCGCCATCCTGAAGCCAAAATAGCATAAAAGCAGCTCCATTATGCGATATTAAGACCCCCGATGTTACGGTGATCCCCATAGCGCACGCGCTCATCCTTTTCCAAATATGCCCGCCTACACCCCTACTCTCGTAAACATGTCACGTGACGCGGAATGACGGCTGCCTCCTATGGAATGACAGCCTTGTAATTCGCCATCCTGAAGCCAAAATAGCATTAAAGCAGCTCCAATATGCGATATTAAGACCCCGATGTTACGGTGATCCCCATAGCGCACGCGCTCATCCTTTTCCAAATATGCCCGCCTACACCCCTACTCTCGTAAACATGTCACGTGACGCGGAATGACGACTGCCTCCTATGGAATGACGGCCTTTTAATTCGCCATCCTGAAGCCAAAATAGCATTAAAATAGCACAATGGAATGACAGTGGAATGACAGTGTTGTCTGCAGATAAGGAATGCCAATTGACTATAATGGGAGAAAATGACTTATATATTAATATTTCTGAAATTATTGCACATACAGTATCAACTATATTTTTGGTATACTTCTTGCTAAGACCATTACACATATTTTACATGCAGAATAACGCGGAATGACGGCTGCCTCCTATGGAATGACGGCCTTTTAATTTGCCATCCTGAAGCCAAAATAGCATTAAAGCAGCTCCAATATGCGATATTAAGACCCCATTGTTACGGTGATCCCCATAGCGCACGCGCTCATCCTTTTCCAAATATGCCCGCCTACACCCCTACTCTCGTAAACATGTCACGTGACGCGGAATGACGGCTGCCTCCTATGGAATGACGGCCTTTTAATTCGCCATCCTGAAGCCAAAATAGCATTAAAATAGCACAGTGGAATGACAGTGGAATGACAGTGTTGTCTGCAGATAAGGAATGCCAATTGACTATAATGGGAGAAAATGACTTATATATTAATATTTCTGAAATTATTGCACATATCAACTATATTTTTGGTATACTTCTTGCTAAGACCATTACACATATTTTACATGCAGAATAACGCGGAATGACGGCTGCCTCCTATGGAATGACGGCCTTTTAATTCGCCATCCTGAAGCCAAAATAGCATAAAAGCAGCTCCATTATGCGATATTAAGACCCCGATGTTACGGTGATCCCCATAGCGCACGCGCTCATCCTTTTCCAAATATGCCCGCCTACACCCCTACTCTCGTAAACATGTCACGTGACGCGGAATGACGGCTGCCTCCTATGGAATGACGGCCTTTTAATTCGCCATCCTGAAGCCAAAATAGCATTAAAGCAGCTCCAATATGCGATATTAAGACCCCGATGTTACGGTGATCCCCATAGCGCACGCGCTCATCCTTTTCCAAATATGCCCGCCTACACCCCTACTCTCGTAAACATGTCACGTGACGCGGAATGACGGCTGCCTCCTATGGAATGACGGCCTTTTAATTCGCCATCCTGAAGCCAAAATAGCATTAAAGCAGCTCCAATATGCGATATTAAGACCCCATTGTTACGGTGATCCCCATAGCGCACGCGCTCATCCTTTTCCAAATATGCCCGCCTACACCCCTACTCTCGTAAACATGTCACGTGACGCGGAATGACGGCTGCCTCCTATGGAATGACGGCCTTTTAATTCGCCATCCTGAAGCCAAAATAGCATTAAAATAGCACAGTGGAATGACAGTGTTGTCTGCAGATAAGGAATGCCAATTGACTATAATGGGAGAAAATGACTTATATATTAATATTTCTGAAATTATTGCACATATCAACTATATTTTTGGTATACTTCTTGCTAAGACCATTACACATATTTTACATGCAGAATAACGCGGAATGACGGCTGCCTCCTATGGAATGACGGCCTTTTAATTCGCCATCCTGAAACCAAAATAGCATAAAAGCAGCTCCATTATGCGATATTAAGACCCCGATGTTACGGTGATCCCCATAGCGCACACGCTCATCCTTTTCCAAATATGCCCGCCTACACCCCTACTCTCGTAAACATGTCACGTGACGCTGAATGACGGCTGCCTCCTATGGAATGACGGCCTTTTAATTCGCCATCCTGAAGCCAAAATAGCATTAAAGCAGCTCCAATATGCGATATTAAGACCCCGATGTTACGGTGATCCCCATAGCGCACGCGCTCATCCTTTTCCAAATATGCCCGCCTACACCCCTACTCTCGTAAACATGTCACCTGACGCGGAATGGCGGCTGCCTCCTATGGAATGACGGCCTTTTAATTCGCCATCCTGAAGCCAAAATAGCATTAAAATACCACAGTGGAATCACAGTGGAATCACAGTGGAATGACAGTGTTGTCTGCAGATAAAAGAAAAAAGTTTGGTACCGTGTTAGCCAGTTGATAAGAAAAGTTTTATTGTTCCTCAGTGAGAAAAACAAAATAGCAATCTAGCAAATATGATACCTTTTAATGGCTAACAAAAATAAATGTTGTTAAAATGCAAGCTTTCGAGACTTCTTAGGTCTCTTCCTCAGGCACCTTGTTATACCATGCCTGAGGAAGAGACCTAAGAAGTCTCGAAAGCTTGCATTTTAACAACATTTATTTTTGTTAGCCATTAAAAGGTATCATATTTGCTAGATTGCTATTTTGTTTTTCTCACTGAGGAACAATAAAACTTGTCTGCAGATAAGGAATGCCAATTGACTATAATGGGAGAAAATGACTTATATATTAATATTTCTGAAATTATTGCACATATCAACTATATTTTTGGTATACTTCTTGCTAAGACCATTACACATATTTTACATGCAGAATGACGCGGAATGACGGCTGCCTCCTATGGAATGACGGCCTTTTAATTCGCCATCCTGAAGCCAAAATAGCATTAAAGCAGCTCCAATATGCGATATTAAGACCCCGATGTTACGGTGATCCCCATAGCGCACGCGCTCATCCTTTTCCAAATATGCCCGCCTACACCCCTACTCTCGTAAACATGTCACGTGACGCGGAATGACAGCTGCCTCCTATGGAATGACGGCCTTTTAATTCGCCATCCTGAAGCCAAAATAGCATTAAAATAGCACAGTGGAATGACAGTGGAATGACAGTGTTGTCTGCAGATAAGGAATGCCAATTGACTATAATGGGAGAAAATGACTTTTATATTAATATTTCTGAAATTATTGCACATATCAACTATATTTTTCGTATACTTCTTGCTAAGACCATTACACATATTTTACATGCAGAATATTGCGGAATGACGGCTGCCTCCTATGGAATGACGGCCTTTTAATTCGCCATCCTGAAGCCAAAATAGCATAAAAGCAGCTCCATTATGCGATATTAAGACCCCGATGTTACGGTGATCCCCATAGCGCACGCGCTCATCCTTTTCCAAATATGCCCGCCTACACCCCTACTCTCGTAAACATGTCACGTGACGCGGAATGACGGCTGCCTCCTATGGAATGACGGCCTTTTAATTCGCCATCCTGAAGCCAAAATAGAATTAAAGCAGCTCCAATATGCTATATTAAGACCCCGATGTTACGGTATTCCCCATAGCGCACGCGCTCATCCTTTTCCAAATATGCCCGCCTACACCCCTACTCTCGTAAACATGTCACGTGACGCGGAATGACGGCTGCCTCCTATGGAATGACGGCCTTTTAATACGCCATCCTGAAGCCAAAATAGCATTAAAATAGCACAGTGGAATGACAGTGGAATGACAGTGTTGTCTGCAGATAAGGAATGCCAATTGACTATAATGGGAGAAAATGACTTTTATATTAATATTTCTGAAATTATTGCACATATCAACTATATTTTTGGTATACTTCTTGCTAAGACCATTACACATATTTTACATGCAGAATATTGCGGAATGACGGCTGCCTCCTATGGAATGACGGCCTTTTAATTCGCCATCCTGAAGCCAAAATAGCATAAAAGCAGCTCCATTATGCGATATTAAGACCCCGATGTTACGGTGATCCCCATAGAGCACGCGCTCATCCTTTTCCAAATATGCCCGCCTACACCCCATCTCTCGTAAACATGTCACGTGATGCGGAATGACGGCTGCCTCCTATGGAATGACGGCCTTTTAATTCGCCATCCTAAAGCCAAAATAGCATTAAAGCAGCTCCAATATGCGATATTAAGACCCCGAAGTTACGGTGATCCCCATAGCGCACGCGCTCATCCTTTTCCAAATATGCCCGCCTACACCCCTACTCTCGTAAACATGTCACGTGACGCGGAATGACGGCTGCCTCCTATGGAATGACGGCCTTTTAATTCGCCATCCTGAAGCCAAAATAGCATTAGAATAGCACAGTGGAATGACAGTGGAATGACAGTGTTGTCTGCAGATAAGGAATGCCAATTGACTATAATGGGAGAAAATGACTTATATATTAATATTTCTGAAATTATTGCACATATCAACTATATTTTTGGTATACTTCTTGCTAAGACCATTACACATATTTTACATGCAGAATAACGCGGAATGACGGCTGCCTCCTATGGAATGACGGCCTTTTAATTCTCCATCCTGAAGCCAAAATAGCATAAAAGCAGCTCCATTATGCGATATTAAGACCCCGATGTTACGGTGATCCCCATAGCGCACGCGCTCATCCTTTTCCAAATATGCCCGCCTACACCCCTACTCTCGTAAACATGTCACGTGACGCGGAATGACGGCTGCCTCCTATGGAATGACTGCCTTTTAATTCGCCATCCTGAAGCCAAAATAGCATTAAAATAGCACAGTGGAATGACAGTGGAATGACAGTGTTGTCTGCAGATAAGGAATGCCAATTGACTATAATGGGAGAAAATGACTTATATATTAATATTTCTGAAATTATTGCACATATCAACTATATTTTTGGTATACTTCTTGCTAAGACCATTACACATATTTTACATGCAGAATGACGCGGAATGACGGCTGCCTCCTATGGAATGACGGCCTTTTAATTCTCCATCCTGAAGCCAAAATAGCATTAAAGCAGCTCCATTATGCGATATTAAGACCCCGATGTTACGGTGATCCCCATAGCGCACGCGCTCATCCTTTTCCAAATATGCCCGTCTACACCCCTACTCTCGTAAACATGTCACCTGACGCGGAATGACGGCTTCATCCTATGGAATGACGGCCTTTTAATTCGCCATCCTGAAGCCAAAATAGCATTAAAGCAGCTCCATTATGCGATATTAAGACCCCGATGTTACGGTGATCCCCATAGCGCACGCGCTCATCCTTTTCCAAATATGCCCGCCTACACCCCTAATCTCGTAAACATGTCACGTGACGCAGAATGACGGCTGCCTCCTATGGAATGACGGCCTTTTAATTCGCCATCCTGAAGCCAAAATAGCATTAAAGCAGCTCCAATATGCGATATTAAGACCCCGATGTTACGGTGATCCCCATAGCGCACGCGCTCATACTTTTCCAAATATGCCCGCCTACACCCCTACTCTCGTAAACATGTCACGTGACGCGGAATGACGGCTGCCTCCTATGGAATGACGGCCTTTTAATTCGCCATCCTGAAGCCAAAATAGCATTAAAATAGCACAGTGGAATGACAGTGGAATGACAGTGTTGTCTGCAGATAAGGAATGCCAATTGACTATAATGGGAGAAAATGACTTATATATTAATATTTCTGAAATTATTGCACATATCAACTATATTTTTGGTATACTTCTTGCTAAGACCATTACACATATTTTACATGCAGAATGACGCGGAATGACGGCTGCCTCCTATGGAATGACGGCCTTTTAATTCTCCATCCTGAAGCCAAAATAGCATTAAAGCAGCTCCATTATGCGATATTAAGACCCCGATGTTACGGTGATCCCCATAGCGCACGCGCTCATCCTTTTCCAAATATGCCAGTCTACACCCCTACTCTCGTAAACATGTCACCTGACGCGGAATGACGGCTTCATCCTATGGAATGACGGCCTTTTAATTCGCCATCCTGAAGCCAAAATAGCATTAAAGCAGCTCCATTATGCGATATTAAGACCCCGATGTTACGGTGATCCCCATAGCGCACGCGCTCATCCTTTTCCAAATATGCCCGCCTACACCCCTAATCTCGTAAACATGTCACGTGACGCAGAATGACGGCTGCATCCTATGGAATGACGGCCTTTTAATTCGCCATCCTGAAGCCAAAATAGCATTAAAGCAGCTCCAATATGCGATATTAAGACCCCGATGTTACGGTGATCCCCATAGCGCACGCGCTCATACTTTTCCAAATATGCCCGCCTACACCCCTACTCTCGTAAACATGTCACGTGACGCGGAATGACGGCTGCCTCCTATGGAATGACGGCCTTTTAATTCGCCATCCTGAAGCCAAAATAGCATTAAAATAGCACAGTGGAATGACAGTGGAATGACAGTGTTGTCTGCAGATAAGGAATGCCAATTGACTATAATGGGAGAAAATGACTTTTATATTAATATTTCTGAAATTATTGCACATATCAACTATATTTTCGGTATACTTCTTGCTAAGACCATTACACATATGTTACATGCTGAATGACGCGGAATGACGGCTGCCTCCTATGGAATGACGGCCTTTTAATTCGCCATCCTGAAGCCAAAATAGCATTAAAGCAGCTCCATTATGCGATATTAAGACCCCGATGTTACGGTGATCCCCATAGCGCACGCGCTCATCCTTTTCCAAATATGCCCGCCTACACCCCTACTCTCGTAAACATGTCACGTGACGCTGAATGACGGCTGCCTCCTATGGAATGACGGCCTTTTAATTCGCCATCCTGAAGCCAAAATAGCATTAAAGCAGCTCCAATATGCGATATTAAGACCCCGATGTTACGGTGATCCCCATAGCGCACGCGCTCATCCTTTTCCAAATATGCCCGCCTACACCCCTACTCTCGTAAACATGTCACGTGACGCGGAATGACGGCTGCCTCCTATGGAATGACTGCCTTTTAATTCGCCATCCTGAAGCCAAAATAGCATTAAAATACCACAGTGGAATCACAGTGGAATGACAGTGTTGTCTGCAGATAAGGAATGCCAATTGACTATAATGGGAGAAAATGACTTATATATTAATATTTCTGAAATAATTGCACATATCAACTATATTTTTGGTATACTTCTTGCTAAGACCATTACACATATTTTACATGCAGAATGACGCGGAATGACGGCTGCCTCCTATGGAACGACGGCCTTTTAATTCTCCATCCTGAAGCCAAAATAGCATTAAAGCAGCTCCATTATGCGATATTAAGACCCCGATGTTACGGTGATCCCCATAGCGCACGCGCTCATCCTTTTCCAAATATGCCCGTCTACACCCCTACTCTCGTAAACATGTCACCTGACGCGGAATGACGGCTTCATCCTATGGAATGACGGCCTTTTAATTCGCCATCCTGAAGCCAAAATAGCATTAAAGCAGCTCCATTATGCGATATTAAGACCCCGATGTTACGGTGATCCCCATAGCGCACGCGCTCATCCTTTTCCAAATATGCCCGCCTACACCCCTAATCTCGTAAACATGTCACGTGACGCAGAATGACGGCTGCCTCCTATGGAATGACGGCCTTTTAATTCGCCATCCTGAAGCCAAAATAGCATTAAAGCAGCTCCAATATGCGATATTAAGACCCCGATGTTACGGTGATCCCCAAAGCGCACGCGCTCATACTTTTCCAAATATGCCCGCCTACACCCCTACTCTCGTAAACATGTCACGTGACGCGGAATGACGGCTGCCTCCTATGGAATGACGGCCTTTTAATTCGCCATCCTGAAGCCAAAATAGCATTAAAATAGCACAGTGGAATGACAGTGGAATGACAGTGTTGTCTGCAGATAAGGAATGCCAATTGACTATAATGGGAGAAAATGACTTATATATTAATATTTCTGAAATTATTGCACATATCAACTATATTTTTGGTATACTTCTTGCTAAGACCATTACACATATTTTACATGCAGAATGACGCGGAATGACGGCTGCCTCCTATGGAATGACGGCCTTTTAATTCTCCATCCTGAAGCCAAAATAGCATTAAAGCAGCTCCATTATGCGATATTAAGACCCCGATGTTACGGTGATCCCCATAGCGCACGCGCTCATCCTTTTCCAAATATGCCCGTCTACACCCCTACTCTCATAAACATGTCACCTGACGCGGAATGACGGCTTCATCCTATGGAATGACGGCCTTTTAATTCGCCATCCTGAAGCCAAAATAGCATTAAAGCAGCTCCATTATGCGATATTAAGACCCCGATGTTACGGTGATCCCCATAGCGCACGCGCTCATCCTTTTCCAAATATGCCCGCCTACACCCCTAATCTCGTAAACATGTCACGTGACGCAGAATGACGGCTGCCTCCTATGAAATGACGGCCTTTTAATTCGCCATCCTGAAGCCAAAATAGCATTAAAGCAGCTCCAATATGCGATATTAAGACCCCGATGTTACGGTGATCCCCATAGCGCACGCGCTCATACTTTTCCAAATATGCCCACCTACACCCCTACTCTCGTAAACATGTCACGTGACGCGGAATGACGGCTGCCTCCTATGGAATGACGGCCTTTTAATTCGCCATCCTGAAGCCAAAATAGCATTAAAATAGCACAGTGGAATGACAGTGGAATGACAGTGTTGTCTGCAGATAAGGAATGCCAATTGACTATAATGGGAGAAAATGACTTTTATATTAATATTTCTGAAAATATTGCACATATCAACTATATTTTCGGTATACTTCTTGCTAAGACCATTACACATATGTTACATGCTGAATGACGCGGAATGAATGCTGCCTCCTATGGAATGACGGCCTTTTAATTCGCCATCCTGAAGCCAAAATAGCATTAAAGCAGCTCCATTATGCGATATTAAGACCCCGAAGTTACGGTGATCCCCATAGCGCACGCGCTCATCCTTTTCCAAATATGCCCGCCTACACCCCTACTCTCGTAAACATGTCACCTGACGTGGAATGACGGCTGCCTCCTATGGAATGACGGCCTTTTAATTCGCCATCCTGAAGCCAAAATAGCATTAAAGCAGCTCCATTATGCGATATTAAGACCCCGATGTTACGGTGATCCCCATAGTGCACGCGTTCATCCTTTTCCAAATATGCCCGCCTACACCCCTACTCTCGTAAACATGTCACCTGACGCGGAATGACGGCTGCCTCCTATGGAATGACAGCCTTTTAATTCACCATCCTGAAGCCAAAATAGCATTAAAGCAGCTCCATTATGCAATATTAAGACCCCGATGTTACGGTGATCCCCATAGCGCACGCGCTCATCCTTTTCCAAATATGCCCGCCTACACCCCTACACTCGTAAACATGTCACGTGACGCGGAATGACGGCTGCCTCCTATGGAATGACGGCCTTTTAATTCGCCATCCTGAAGCCAAAATAGCATTAAAATAGCACAGTGGAATGACAGTGGAATGAGAGTGTTGTCTGCAGATAAGGAATGCCAATTGACTATAATGGGAGAAAATTACTTTTATATTAATATTTCTGAAATTTTTGCACATATCAACTATATTTTTCGTATACTTCTTGCTAAGACCATTACACATATTTTACATGCAGAATATTGCGGAATGACGGCTGCCTCCTATGGAATGACGGCCTTTTAATTCGCCATCCTGAAGCCAAAATAGCATAAAAGCAGCTCCATTATGCGATATTAAGACCCCGATGTTACGGTGATCCCCATAGCGCACGCGCTCATCCTTTTCCAAATATGCCCGCCTACACCCCTACTCTCGTAAACATGTCACGTGACGCGGAATGACGGCTGCCTCCTATGGAATGACGGCCTTTTAATTCGCCATCCTGAAGCCAAAATAGCATTAAAGCAGCTCCAATATGCGATATTAAGACCCCGATGTTACGGTGATCCCCATAGCGCACGCGCTCATCCTTTTCCAAATATGCCCGCCTACACCCCTACTCTCGTAAACATGTCACGTGACGCGGAATGACGGCTGCCTCCTATGGAATGACGGCCTTTTAATACGCCATCCTGAAGCCAAAATAGCATTAAAATAGCACAGTGGAATGACAGTGGAATGACAGTGTTGTCTGCAGATAAGGAATGCCAATTGACTATAATGGGAGAAAATGACTTTTATATTAATATTTCTGAAATTATTGCACATATCAACTATATTTTTGGTATACTTCTTGCTAAGACCATTACACATATTTTACATGCAGAATATTGCGGAATGACGGCTGCCTCCTATGGAATGACGGCCTTTTAATTCGCCATCCTGAAGCCAAAATAGCATAAAAGCAGCTCCATTATGCGATATTAAGACCCCGATGTTACGGTGATCCCCATAGCGCACGCGCTCATCCTTTTCTAAATATGCCCGCCTACACCCCATCTCTCGTAAATATGTCACGTGATGCGGAATGACGGCTGCCTCCTATGGAATGACGGCCTTTTAATTCGCCATCCTAAAGCCAAAATAGCATTAAAGCAGCTCCAATATGCGATATTAAGACCCCGATGTTACGGTGATCCCCATAGCGCACGCGCTCATCCTTTTCCAAATATGCCCGCCTACACCCCTACTCTCGTAAACATGTCACGTGACGCGGAATGACGGCTGCCTCCTATGGAATGACGGCCTTTTAATTCGCCATCCTGAAGCCAAAATAGCATTAGAATAGCACAGTGGAATGACAGTGGAATGACAGTGTTGTCTGCAGATAAGGAATGCCAATTGACTATAATGGGAGAAAATGACTTATATATTAATATTTCTGAAATTATTGCACATATCAACTATATTTTTGGTATACTTCTTGCTAAGACCATTACACATATTTTACATGCAGAATAACGCGGAATGACGGCTGCCTCCTATGGAATGACGGCCTTTTAATTCTCCATCCTGAAGCCAAAATAGCATAAAAGCAGCTCCATTATGTGATATTAAGACCCCGATGTTACGGTGATCCCCATAGCGCACGCGCTCATCCTTTTCCAAATATGCCCGCCTACACCCCTACTCTCGTAAACATGTCACGTGACGCGGAATGACGGCTGCCTCCTATGGAATGACGGCCTTTTAATTCGCCATCCTGAAGCCAAAATAGCATTAAAGCAGCTCCAATATGCGATATTAAGACCCCGATGTTACGGTGATCCCCATAGCGCACGCGCTCATCCTTTTCCAAATATGCCCGCCTACACCCCATCTCTCGTAAACATGTCACCTGACGCGGAATGACGGCTGCCTCCTATGGAATGACAGCCTTTTAATTCGCCATCCTGAAGCCAAAATAGCATTAAAGCAGCTCCAATATGCGATATTAAGACCCCGAAGTTACGGTGATCCCCATAGCGCACGCGCTCTTCCTTTTCCAAATATGCCCGCCTACACCCCTACTCTCGTAAACATGTCACCTGACGCGGAATAACGGCTGCCTCCTATGGAATGACGGCCTTTTAATTCGCCATCCTGAAGCCAAAATAGCATTAAAATAGCACAGTGGAATGACAGTGGAATGACAGTGTTGTCTGCAGAAAAGGAATGCCAATTGACTATAATGGGAGAAAATGACTTATATATTAATATTTCTGAAATTATTGCACATATCAACTATATTTTTGGTATACTTCTTGCGAAGACCATTACACATATTTTACATGCAGAATGACGCGGAATGACGGCTGCCTCCTATGGAATGACGGCCTTTTAATTCTCCATCCTGAAGCCAAAATAGCATTAAAGCAGCTCCATTATGCGATATTAAGACCCCGATTTTACGGTGATCCCCATAGCGCACGCGCTCATCCTTTTCCAAATATGCCCGTCTACACCCCTACTCTCGTAAACATGTCACCTGACGCGGAATGACGGCTGCCTCCTATGGAATGACGGCCTTTTAATTTGCCATCCTGAAGCCAAAATAGCATTAAAATAGCACAGTGGAATGACAGTGGAATGACAGTGTTGTCTGCAGATAAGGAAAGCCAATTGACTATAATGGGAGAAAATGACTTTTATATTAATATTTCTGAAATTATTGCACATATCAACTATATTTTCGGTATACTTCTTGCTAAGACCATTACACATATGTTACATGCTGAATGACGCGGAATGACGGCTGCCTCCTATGGAATGACGGCCTTTTAATTCGCCATCCTGAAGCCAAAATAGCATTAAAGCAGCTCCATTATGCGATATTAAGACCCCGATGTTACGGTGATCCTCATAGCGCACGCGCTCATCCTTTTCCAAATATGCCCGCCTACACCCCTACTCTCGTAAACATGTAACCTGACGCGGAATGACGGCTGCCTCCTATGGAATGACGGCCTTTTAATTCGCCATCCTGAAGCCAAAATAGCATTAAAGCAGCTCCATTATGCGATATTAAGACCCCGATGTTACGGTGATCCCCATAGTACACGCGTTCATCCTTTTCCAAATATGCCCGCCTACACCCCTACTCTCGTAAACATGTCACCTGACGCGGAATGACGGCTGCCTCCTATGGAATGACAGCCTTTTAATTCGCCATCCTGAAGCCAAAATAGCATTAAAATAGCACAGTGGAATGACAGTGGAATGACAGTGTTGTCTGCAGATAAGGAATGCCAATTGACTATAATTGGAGAAAATGACTTATATATTAATATTTCTGAAATTATTGCACATATCAACTATATTTTTGGTATTCTTCTTGCTAAGACCATTACACATATTTTACA
The DNA here is from genome assembly GCF_055691185.1 of Crinia signifera. Classification (NCBI taxonomy): domain Eukaryota; kingdom Metazoa; phylum Chordata; class Amphibia; order Anura; family Myobatrachidae; genus Crinia; species Crinia signifera. The sequence goes on along the minus strand of NW_028142156.1, from coordinate 101,539 downwards.
TGCAGAATGACGCGGAATGACGGCTGCCTCCTATGGAATGACGGCCTTTTAATTCTCCATCCTGAAGCCAAAATAGCATTAAAGCAGCTCCATTATGCGATATTAAGACCCCGATGTTACGGTGATCCCCATAGCGCACGCGCTCATCCTTTTCCAAATATGCCCGTCTACACCCCTACTCTCGTACACATGTCACCTGACGCGGAATGACGGCTTCATCCTATGGAATGACGGCCTTTTAATTCGCCATCCTGAAGCCAAAATAGCATGAAAGCAGCTATATTATGCGATATTAAGACCCCGATGTTACGGTGATCCCCATAGCGCACGCGCTCATCCTTTTCCAAATATGCCCGCCTACACCTCTAATCTCGTAAACATGTCACGTGACGCAGAATGACGGCTGCCTCCTATGGAATGACGGCCTTTTAATTCGCCATCCTGAAGCCAAAATAGCATTAAAGCAGCTCCAATATGCGATATTAAGACCCCGATGTTACGGTGATCCCCATAGCGCACGCGCTCATACTTTTCCAAATATGCCCGCCTACACCCCTACTCTCGTAAACATGTCACGTGACGCGGAATGACGGCTGCCTCCTATGGAATGACGGCCTTTTAATTCGACATCCTGAAGCCAAAATAGCATTAAAATAGCACAGTGGAATGACAGTGGAATGACAGTGTTGTCGGCAGATAAGGAATGCCAATTGACTATAATGGGAGAAAATGACTTTTATATTAATATTTCTGAAATTATTGCACATATCAACTATATTTTCGGTATACTTCTTGCTAAGACCATTACACATATGTTACATGCTGAATGACGCGGAATGACGGCTGCCTCCTATGGAATGACGGCCTTTTAATTCGCCATCCTGAAGCCAAAATAGCATTAAAGCAGCTCCATTATGCGATATTAAGACCCCGATGTTACGGTGATCCCCATAGCGCACGCGCTCATCCTTTTCCAAATATGCCCGCCTACACCCCTACTCTCGTAAACATGTCACGTGACGCGGAATGACGGCTGCCTCCTATGGAATGACGGCCTTTTAATTCGCCATCCTGAAGCCAAAATAGCATTAAAATAGCACAGTGGAATGACAGTGGAATGACGGTGTTGTCTGCAGATAAGGAATGCCAATTGACTATAATGGGAGAAAATGACTTTTATATTAATATTTCTGAAATTATTGCACATATCAACTATATTTTTGGTATACTTCTTGCTAAGACCATTACACATATTTTAAATGCAGAATATTGCGGAATGACGGCTGCCTCCTATGGAATGACGGCCTTTTAATTCGCCATCCTGAAGCCAAAATAGCATAAAAGCAGCTCCATTATGCGATATTAAGACCCCGATGTTACGGTGATCCCAGTGGCGTAACTAAAACTTTTGCGCCCCCCCGCCGGGACAATTTCACCGCCCCCCCCCCCCCCCCCGGACAATTTTGCAGTTGCCCCCCCCCCCCCGTTAAAAGACCCCCCCGGGAGCTGGCAGGGGGGTCCGTGCGGCGCGGAGGTACCTGTATTAAAGGAGAGCCTGGAGGTCCCTGCGCCGCCTAGTATGATGCTGCCGGGGTCCCTGCAGTGAAGTGGAAATAACGCGCTATCTCCAGCGGATAGCGCGTCATTTCCACTTCACTGCATCGACCCCGGCAGCATCATACTCAGCGCCGCAGGCGCAGGGACCTCCAGGCTCTCCCTTAAACAGGTACCTCCGCGCCGCACAGACCCCCCTGCCAGCTCCCGCTGCACCCACATGCAGTGGGGAGCTGGCGGAGATCCACCAGCGCCCGCAGCCCCCCGGCGCCTCCCCGCCACCGCGGGGGCTGCGGCCTAATTGTTACGCCACTGGGTGATCCCCATAGCGCACGCACTCATCCTTTTCCAAATATGCCCGCCTACACCCCTACTCTCGTAAACATGTCACGTGACGCGGAATGACAGCTGCCTCCTATGGAATGACGGCCTTTTAATTCGCCATCCTAAAGCCAAAATAGCATTAAAGCAGCTCCAATATGCGATATTAAGACCCCGATGTTACGGTGATCCCCATAGCGCACGCGCTCATTCTTTTCCAAATATGCCCGCCTACACCCCGCCTTTCGTAAACATGTCACGTGACGCGGAATGACGGCTGCCTCCTATGGAATGACGGCCTTTTAATTCGCCATCCTGAAGCCAAAATAGCATTAAAATAGCACAGTGGAATGACAGTGGAATGACAGTGTTGTCTGCAGATAAGGAATGCCAATTGACTATAATGGGAGAAAATGACTTTTATATTAATATTTCTGAAATTATTGCACATATCAACTATATTTTTGGTATACTTCTTGCTAAGACCATTACACATATTTTACATGCAGAATATTGCGGAATGACGGCTGCCTCCTATGGAATAACGGCCTTTTAATTCGCCATCCTGAAGCCAAAATAGCATAAAAGCAGCTCCATTATGCGATATTAAGACCCCGATGTTACGGTGATCCCCATAGCGCACGCGCTCATCCTTTTCCAAATATGCCCGCCTACACCCCTACTCTCGTAAACATGTCACGTGACGCGGAATGACGGCTGCCTCCTATGGAATGACGGCCTTTTAATTCGACATCCTAAAGCCAAAATAGCATTAAAGCAGCTCCAATATGCGATATTAAGACCCCGATGTTTTGGTGATCCCCATAGCGCACGCGCTCATCCTTTTCCAAATATGCCCGCCTACACCCCTACTCTCGTAAACATGTCACGTGACGCGGAATGACGGCTGCCTCCTATGGAATGACGGCCTTTTAATTCGCCATCCTGAAGCCAAAATAGCATTAAAATAGCACAGTGGAATGACAGTGGAATGACAGTGTTGTCTGCAGATAAGGAATGCCAATTGACTATAATGGGAGAAAATGACTTATATAATAATATTTCTGAAATTATTGCACATATCAACTATATTTTTGGTATACTTCTTGCTAAGACCATTACACATATTTTACATGCAGAATAACGCGGAATGACGGCTGCCTCCTATGGAATGACGGCCTTTTAATTCGCCATCCTGAAGCCAAAATAGCATAAAAGCAGCTCCATTATGCGATATTAAGAACCCGATGTTACGGTGATCCCCATAGCGCACGCGCTCATCCTTTTCCAAATATGCCCGCCTACACCCCTACTCTCGTAAACATGTCACGTGACGCGGAATGACGGCTGCCTCCTATGGAATGACGGCCTTTTTATTCGCCATCCTAAAGCCAAAATAGCATTAAAGCAGCTCCAATATGCGATATTAAGACCCCGATGTTTTGGTGATCCCCATAGCGCACGCGCTCATCCTTTTCCAAATATGCCCGCCTACACCCCTACTCTCGTAAACATGTCACGTGACGCGGAATGACGGCTGCCTCCTATGGAATGACGGCCTTTTAATTCGCCATCCTGAAGCCAAAATAGCATTAAAATAGCACAGTGGAATGACAGTGGAATGACAGTGTTGTCTGCAGATAAGGAATGCCAATTGACTATAATGGGAGAAAATGACTTATATAATAATATTTCTGAAATTATTGCACATATCAACTATATTTTTGGTATACTTCTTGCTAAGACCATTACACATATTTTACATGCAGAATAACGCGGAATGACGGCTGCCTCCTATGGAATGACGGCCTTTTAATTCGCCATCCTGAAGCCAAAATAGCATAAAAGCAGCTCCATTATGCGATATTAAGACCCCGATGTTACGGTGATCCCCATAGCGCACGCGCTCATCCTTTTCCAAATATGCCCGCCTACACCCCTACTCTCGTAAACATGTCACGTGACGCGGAATGACGGCTGCCTCCTATGGAATGACAGCCTTTTAATTCGCCATCCTGAAGCCAAAATAGCATTAAAGCAGCTCCAATATGCGATATTAAGACCCCGATGTTACGGTGATCCCCATAGCGCACGCGCTCATCCTTTTCCAAATATGCCCGCCTACACCCCTACTCTCGTAAACATGTCACGTGAAGCGGAATGACGGCTGCCTGCTATGGAATGACGGCCTTTTAATTCGCCATCCTGAAGCCAAAATAGCATTAAAATAGCACAGTGGAATGACAGTGGAATGACAGTGTTGTCTGCAGATAAGGAATGCCAATTGACTATAATGGGAGAAAATGACTTATATATTAATATTTCTGAAATTATTGCACATATCAACTATATTTTTGGTATACTTCTTGCTAAGACCATTACACATATTTTACATGCAGAATGACGCGGAATGACGTCTGCCTCCTATGGAATGACGGCCTTTTAATTCTCCATCCTGAAGCCAAAATAGCATTAAAGCAGCTCCATTATGCGATATTAAGACCCCGATGTTACGGTGATCCCCATAGCGCACGCGCTCATCCTTTTCCAAATATGCCCGTCTACACCCCTACTCTCGTAAACATGTCACCTGACGCGGAATGACGGCTTCATCCTATGGAATGACGGCCTTTTAATTCGCCATCCTGAAGCCAAAATAGCATTAAAGCAGCTCCATTATGCGATATTAAGACCCCGATGTTACGGTGATCCCCATAGCGCACGCGCTCATCCTTTTCCAAATATGCCCGCCTACACCCCTAATCTCGTAACCATGTCACGTGACGCAGAATGACGGCTGCCTCCTATGGAATGACGGCCTTTTAATTCGCCATCCTGAAGCCAAAATAGCATTAAAGCAGCTCCAATATGCGATATTAAGACCCCGATGTTACGGTGATCCCCATAGCGCACGCGCTCATACTTTTCCAAATATGCCCGCCTACACCCCTACTCTCGTAAACATGTCACGTGACGCGGAATGACGGCTGCCTCCTATGGAATGACGGCCTTTTAATTCGCCATCCTGAAGCCAAAATAGCATTAAAATAGCACAGTGGAATGACAGTGGAATGACAGTGTTGTCTGCAGATAAGGAATGCCAATTGACTATAATGGGAGAAAATGACTTATATATTAATATTTCTGAAATTATTGCACATATCAACTATATTTTTGGTATACTTCTTGCTAAGACCATTACACATATTTTACATGCAGAATGACGCAGAATGACGGCTGCCTCCTATGGAATGACGGCCTTTTAATTCTCCATCCTGAAGCCAAAATAGCATTAAAGCAGCTCCATTATGCGATATTAAGACCCCGATGTTACGGTGATCCCCATAGCGCACGCGCTCATCCTTTTCCAAATATGCCCGTCTACACCCCTACTCTCGTAAACATGTCACCTGACGCGGAATGACGGCTTCATCCTATGGAATGACGGCCTTTTAATTCGCCATCCTGAAGCCAAAATAGCATTAAAGCAGCTCCATTATGCGATATTAAGACCCCGATGTTACGGTGATCCCCATAGCGCACGCGCTCATCCTTTTCCAAATATGCCCGCCTACACCCCTAATCTCGTAAACATGTCACGTGACGCAGAATGACGGCTGCCTCCTATGGAATGACGGCCTTTTAATTCGCCATCCTGAAGCCAAAATAGCATTAAAGCAGCTCCAATATGCGATATTAAGACCCCGATGTTACGGTGATCCCCATAGCGCACGCGCTCATACTTTTCCAAATATGCCCGCCTACACCCCTACTCTCGTAAACATGTCACGTGACGCGGAATGACGGCTGCCTCCTATGGAATGACGGCCTTTTAATTCGCCATCCTGAAGCCAAAATAGCATTAAAATAGCACAGTGGAATGACAGTGTTGTCTGCAGATAAGGAATGCCAATTGACTATAATGGGAGAAAATGACTTTTATATTAATATTTCTGAAATTATTGCACATATCAACTATATTTTCGGTATACTTCTTGCTAAGACCATTACACATATGTTACATGCTGAATGACGCGGAATGACGGCTGCCTCCTATGGAATGACGGCCTTTTAATTCGCCATCCTGAAGCCAAAATAGCATTAAAGCAGCTCCATTATGCGATAATAAGACCCCGATGTTACGGTGATCCCCATAGCGCACGCGCTCATCCTTTTCCAAATATGCCCGCCTACACCCCTACTCTCGTAAACATGTCACCTGACGCGGAATGACGGCTGCCTCCTATGGAATGACAGCCTTTTAATTCGCCATCCTGAAGCCAAAATAGCATTAAAGCAGCTCCATTATGCGATATTAAGACCCCGATGTTACGGTGATCCCCATAGCGCACGCGCTCATCCTTTTCCAAATATGCCCGCCTACACCCCTACTCTCGTAAACATGTCACGGGACGCAGAATGACGGCTGCCTCCTATGGAATGACGGCCTTTTAATTCGCCATCCTGAAGCCAAAATAGCATTAAAATAGCACAGTGAAATGACAGTGGAATGACAGTGTTGTCTGCAGATAAGGAATGCCAATTGACTATAATGGGAGAAAATGACTTATATATTAATATTTCTGAAATTATTGCACATATCAACTATATTTTTGGTATACTTCTTGCTAAGACCATTACACATATTTTACATGCAGAATATTGCGGAATGACGGCTGCCTCCTATGGAATGACGGCCTTTTAATTCGCCATCCTGAAGCCAAAATAGCATAAAAGCAGCTCCATTATGCGATATTAAGACCCCCGATGTTACGGTGATCCCCATAGCGCACGCGCTCATCCTTTTCCAAATATGCCCGCCTACACCCCTACTCTCGTAAACATGTCACGTGACGCGGAATGACGGCTGCCTCCTATGGAATGACGGCCTTTTAATTCGCCATCCTGAAGCCAAAATAGCATTAAAGCAGCTCCAATATGCGATATTAAGACCCCGATGTTACGGTGATCCCCATAGCGCACGCGCTCATCCTTTTCCAAATATGCCCGCCTACACCCCTACTCTCGTAAACATGTCACGTGACGCGGAATGACGGCTGCCTCCTATGGAATGACGGCCTTTTAATACGCCATCCTGAAGCCAAAATAGCATTAAAATAGCACAGTGGAATGACAGTGGAATGACAGTGTTGTCTGCAGATAAGGAATGCCAATTGACTATAATGGGAGAAAATGACTTTTATATTAATATTTCTGAAATTATTGCACATATCAACTATATTTTTGGTATACTTCTTGCTAAGACCATTACACATATTTTACATGCAGAATATTGCGGAATGACGGCTGCCTCCTATGGAATGACGGCCTTTTAATTCGCCATCCTGAAGCCAAAATAGCATAAAAGCAGCTCCATTATGCGATATTAAGACCCCGATGTTACGGTGATCCCCATAGCGCACGCGCTCATCCTTTTCTAAATATGCCCGCCTACACCCCATCTCTCGTAAACATGTCACGTGATGCGGAATGACGGCTGCCTCCTATGGAATGACGGCCTTTTAATTCGCCATCCTAAAGCCAAAATAGCATTAAAGCAGCTCCAATATGCGATATTAAGACCCCGATGTTACGGTGATCCCCATAGCGCACGCGCTCATCCTTTTCCAAATATGCCCGCCTACACCCCTACTCTCGTAAACATGTCACGTGACGCGGAATGACGGCTGCCTCCTATGGAATGACGGCCTTTTAATTCGCCATCCTGAAGCCAAAATAGCATTAGAATAGCACAGTGGAATGACAGTGGAATGACAGTGTTGTCTGCAGATAAGGAATGCCAATTGACTATAATGGGAGAAAATGACTTATATATTAATATTTCTGAAATTATTGCACATATCAACTATATTTTTGGTATACTTCTTGCTAAGACCATTACACATATTTTACATGCAGAATAACGCGGAATGACGGCTGCCTCCTATGGAATGACGGCCTTTTAATTCTCCATCCTGAAGCCAAAATAGCATAAAAGCAGCTCCATTATGTGATATTAAGACCCCGATGTTACGGTGATCCCCATAGCGCACGCGCTCATCCTTTTCCAAATATGCCCGCCTACACCCCTACTCTCGTAAACATGTCACGTGACGCGGAATGACGGCTGCCTCCTATGGAATGACGGCCTTTTAATTCGCCATCCTGAAGCCAAAATAGCATTAAAGCAGCTCCAATATGCGATATTAAGACCCCGATGTTACGGTGATCCCCATAGCGCACGCGCTCATCCTTTTCCAAATATGCCCGCCTACACCCCTACTCTCGTAAACATGTCATCTGACGCGGAATGACGGCTGCCTCCTATGGAATGACAGCCTTTTAATTCGCCATCCTGAAGCCAAAATAGCATTAAAATAGCACAGTGGAATGACAGTGTTGTCTGCAGATAAGGAATGCCAATTGACTATAATGGGAGAAAATGACTTATATATTAATATTTCTGAAATTATTGCACATATCAACTATATTTTTGGTATACTTCTTGCTAAGACCATTACACATATTTTACATGCAGAATGACGCGGAATGACGGCTGCCTCCTATGGAATGACGGCCTTTTAATTCGCCATCCTGAAGCCAAAATAGCATTAAAGCAGCTCCAATATGCGATATTAAGACCCCGATGTTACGGTGATCCACATAGCGCACGCGCTCATCCTTTTCCAAATATGCCCGCCTACACCCCTACTCTCGTAAACATGTCACGTGAAGCGGAATGACGGCTGCCTCCTATGGAATGACGGCCTTTTAATTCGCCATCCTGAAGCCAAAATAGCATTAAAGCAGCTCCAATATGCGATATTAAGACCCCGATGTTACGGTGATCCCCATAGCGCACGCGCTCATCCTTTTCCAAATATGCCCGCCTACACCCCTACTCTCGTAAACATGTCACCTGACGCGGAATGACGGCTGCCTCCTATGGAATGACGGCCTTTTAATTCGCCATCCTGAAGCCAAAATAGCATTAAAGCAGCTCCAATATGCGATATTAAGACCCCGAAGTTACGGTGATCCCCATAGCGCACGCGCTCATCCTTTTCCAAATATGCCCGCCTACACCCCTACTCTCGTAAACATGTCACCTGACGCGAGTAGTAGATAAGGCACACTTTTTCTTCAAACTAATTGGTTTTGACAGGTCCACGCCCCTTTTATACAGTTTGTCCACGCCCCCATTTATACCAATTTGATATCAAACTTGATAAGCTCGTATCACGTTTGATATGAAAGTGGTATAAATAATATTAACCCCCGTATTAAAATATAATTGGTTTGATACTGTAACTTCATACACTGATATTGGTTATGTGAAATAACACATATATAAAGTACGCTTAATGTTATCTTAATCAGCTGGTAGAATTTCTAAACATAATGCTAAAAAAGTTGTTAGAAAAATATGGTATACAACAGATATATAATTCGTAGAACTGTAGATCTTGTTTTATATCAAATTTGATTTGTGTAGGATGTCGCGCAACGCCGATCATCAAAACAGCCGGCTGAAAGCCTGGTATTATAACGTATTAAAGCCGGGGAGTTTTTGCGGCTTTGATAAATATTATAAAGCTTTGAAAAATAAATTTAAAAGATCCGATGTGAGAAAATGGTTACAAGAGCAAGACGCGTACACATTGCACAAACCGGCTAGAAAAAACTATAAAAGGAATATGATATGCGTATCGGATATAAATCAACAGTGGCAATGTGATTTGGTATCGCTCATAGATCTGGCAAAGCACAACGACGGCGTAAAATATATACTAACCGTCATCGATATATTCAGTAAGAGGGCCTGGGCTGAAAGTCTGACTGCTAAGAGCGCGACGACTGTCGCTAAGGCTTTTGAAAAATTATTCCAACAGGGGGACGTACCGCGGAAACTACAAACCGATAATGGTAAAGAGTTTCTAAACAAAGTCCTAAAAAAGTTGTTAGAAAAATACGGTATACAACATTTCACAACCAATAATGATGTGAAAGCAGCCGTTATAGAACGCTTCAATAGGACTTTAAAAACACGAATGTGGCGATATTTCACGGCGAATAATACATACCGATATATAGACGTTTTACAAGCGTTCATTACCAGTTATAATAACACATACCATAGAACGATTAAGCGGGCGCCGAATGAGGTGGATGGCTCTAATGCGCTGGATGTCTTCAAGACGATATATGGCGATTACTTTAGAAGTAAGAAAACAAAGGCTTGTTTAGCGGTCGGGGACCACGTTCGTATCTCAAAATATAAGGATATATTTCAGAAAGGTTACGAACAGAGTTTTTCTGAGGAAATATTTGTAATACGCGGCGTGAACACTAAAGGACTTAAGCCGCTTTACACGTTGGAGGATCTCTACGGGGAGGCTATAACGGGGAGTTTTTACCCCGAAGAACTTCAAAGTATACCGAAAAACTATAATAGGGTTTACAAAGTGGAGAAGATTTTAAAAAATAAGACGGTTAGAGGGAGGAAACACGTATTAGTCAAGTGGCGTGGATACCCCACAAAATTTAACAGTTGGGTCGCTGCATCGGAGATAAAAGATATATAAACAAAGAGGAAGATGGATGACAAACCCTTCTACATAACATTGCCGAGTAACGCCTCAGCCGATACATTTCCACAAAATAAGATTTCTGACTATACCACAAAGTTAGCAAGGCCTATAGACTTAAGTGGAGATTGGGAAGTAGCTCTTACAGAAATACAATACCCACACACCTGGAATACAATCGATGTGCGTGATTGTGTGTTGAAAATAACAAAGTGGGATGGGACGAGCGGTACAGCAACGAGGGTTTGCGTTAAACCGGGGTTTTATGAAACCATCGGGGCGTTACTGTTTTCTTTCAACGCTGAAATTGACCGACATAAACTGGATGGTTTAAAACTATTGTACGACCCGCTTGAACGAGAGATAATCATCGACAACAAGGCGATGTACAACATCACAGCCGGTCCTAAATTGTCGAGAATACTGGGGTTATACCCGAAAACTAAGTTTTTAAAACCGTGCGCCGACATCAACGGCGGGCAATATACGCTCTTCGTGTACACAGATATTATCGAACATCAGAGGGTCGGTGATAGTTATGTTCCGTTGTTGCGCACCGTTGAAATAAAGGGCCGTAACAACGAGATGATCACTATACGGTATGAGAAGCCCGATTATGTTCCGTTGTGCAAGACGCATTTTGACACTATAGCCATAGAGATAAAGAATGATCAGAACGAAAACATGTCATTCAAGTTTGGGAAAGCGAACGTGAAACTACATTTCAGACGACGCAAATCCGAATTTTATTAAAGACAATGGTGGCCGTTAAAAATTATGGTGACCCGGGGCTCTACGCGCAATATTATAAAACACAGGCCGGTAATGGATTACCCGGTTTTCACGGCAGCGCGTATATGTACGGGTGCGGTTTAGGTGGAATTTTTCGAAGCCTGTTCAGAAAAGCGGTACCGCTTTTCCGAAGAGGGCTGGCGATAGCAAAGCCCCACGTGAAGAATGCAGCACGCAACATCGCGAAAGACGTCATCGGACAAGCCACAGCGGCGGTTGTGAGCAAAATACACGACGCAAATCAAGCGAAGCAAGATGGATCAGGTTTAATCTATGCCAGGAAAGGGGCGGCTAAAAATAAACGGAAGCGGGCAATACGACTTCCGACATGGTGCAGACCCCTTTTAAACAAAAAACGGAGCAGACGCGGCTTAATTAAAAAAAGGAAACCGAAGCGAAGGGTCGGTGATATTTTTTAAGCATGTCTTTCATACACAATGAATCCATGGAATGCGCAAAATCTGAACTTGACCTTTTTGACGTACCACCGACGCAGACCAGCGTAGAGAAAAGCCTCTACGTCGAAGTTCAACCTTTGGCGGCATTATCCGAGACCGCGCCGCTTGAATTCTACATAGCGGCCAGCGGGGAACACTACTACGATCTGAACAACACGTTGCTGTACGTGACCTGCAAGATCGTACGGCCTGATAACACTGCTATACCTCAAGACGCCAAGGTCGCTCTTATTAATTACCCCATAGCAACTTTATTTAGCCAGGTTGATGTCACTTTGGGCGATAGGCTCATATCGCAGTCCAATAATCTTTACGCTTATAGGGCCTACATAGAGACCATACTGAATTATAGCTCAGATGCGTTATCCACAAAACACACAACTGGATTATTCTACAAAGATGTGGCTGGAGAACACAACACAAGAACCCTGGATGGCGTAAACACAGGGTTTATAAAAAGGGCAAGAACAACGGCACAAAGTCGAACGGTTGAATTATTGGGGCCGCTACACTGTGACCTTTTTCATCAACATAAACTAATATTGAACGCCGTGGACTTGAAGATAAAACTCATCAGAAACAAAGATGCTTTCTGCTTAATGTCTGCTGAAGCGGAGCCCTTTAAAATTCAGATTGTTGCAGCGTCCCTGTTTGTGAAAAGGGTTCAGGTCTCACCCGCAGTCCGGATTGGACACGCCCAGGCCTTACTGACCACCAACGCCAAATATGCGATCGATAGAGTGGGCATGAAGATCTATAGCATACCGACGGGGAGTCGCGTATTTAATTTAGAAAATCTGTTTTTAGGACAGGTGCCAAAAACCGTTATAGCCGCTTTTGTAGATAATGAAGCGTTTTCAGGAGCCTATGACAAAAACCCTCTACGGTTTGAACATAAAAATGTAAACTTCGCATCCCTATACCTGGATGGAACACCGCATCCGGCCAAACCATTTCAACCAGACTTTGAACACGGTAACGCGGTTCGCGAGTATATGTCGCTCATTCAGATCACAAATAAGCAGAAATCAGATTCGGGTATACTAATTGACCGTGAAGAGTACCTCAACGGCTACACACTATTTGCTTTTGATCTGTCGCCTGAACAGGAATGCGCGGAGCATCTGTCTCTAATCAGAACCGGAAATCTACGAGCTGAATTCCGGTTTGCAGGAGCACTAGACCGGACAGTCAACATAATAATATACGCATTATTTGATAATATCATCGAGATCAACCAGCGGCGCGATGTGTTGTATGATTATCTATAAATGAAATAAATAATTTTTATATTTATCGTATATTTACCAATATTCATCACCCCATCAGCGATATGAACACATTACAGATAAATTGTATACTGTACGCTAATCCGGTGACGCGCCTGTTTTTTAAAGGGACCTACCCGTGTGATATGCTTCCGAACGGTAAACTATCGCAATACCCCTGCGCGTTTGTAATCAACACACACACCAGCGCCCAACCGGGGGAGCATTGGTTGGCCGTTTATTTTAACAACCAGCGCGAGTGTTACTTTTTGGACTCTTACGGTTTAGAACCTGACAATCCCCTATTCCCAAAGGCCATAATAAATTTTTTAAACTCAAATTCAAAAAGAATTTACCACCAAAATAAGCAGTTGCAAGGTTTTAACAGTACCGTTTGTGGGCAATATTGTATATACTTTATATTTTTCATGTGTAAAAATTACAAATATACAGATGTGTTGGGCCGTTTTAGTTTTGATACAAAACGTAATGATCGCTATGTATCAAACTTTGTAAGACGTCTCCCTAGAAGTCATTGTTTGAGTCGATATACGGGTAACTGTATACAGTCCTGTGTCACCAGTAACCAACATGTGTTTGATAAAAATAATGTGTAATACAAAATTGTTTGTGTAACTTGTAACTAATGTTGTGATTGAAATGCTGCATGTACATTGCTTATGGTTACTTTCTATTAAAAAATCTTGCTTATTGAACTTTATATCGTGTGATTGCATATTTTTGCAGACAAACTGGTTAGAATCAAAGAACAAAACAACATTTTATAAATCATAACCATATTTTATTGGTACAGACAATATGTATTTACAGCAAAATAATCACGAATAACACGATAAACTTTACAGTTAAAACAATACACTAAATACATGATACATTACAAATTAAACGTCATCGTACAAATTAAACGCACAAAAATACATCGTATAAAAACATTATAAATTAGTTATATGTTAAAGGTTCAACCACTGCGAATCCTGAAACAGATTTACGGATCTTTTCCTCGGTAGTAAGTATCCGTGGGGCGTTGTTAACCCGGGGGAATTTAAAACATTTATACGACTTTTTTTAATGTTGTGTATTGGGGAGGCTATATTTACATTGCCAATTTCATCATCGTAGATTTCAGCTTTTAAGCGATCTAACTGTAATCTGTTTGATGCATTACCAACTACAGTGGACGGGATATTCAACTCAGCCATAGCGCGCATAAATTCAATCCATCCGTTAGGCATTTTATGACTCGTCACGCTGTGATTTTGCGTGATACCCCTTATCAAGTCTAACACATTGGATCCTGGCACTGTGACGCCTTTATACATAAACACACCCTTGCGGTCCCAATTCGCAATGTCTTTAGAGCGAACCATTTTACTCATTAGTATTTCACAGTTCTTTTTATACCGCGCATTAACACTGTTCAAGACATCGTGGTAAACAGCGTCGGTAGCGTCGTCTTGTGTAGGGTTAGTTGTATCCTCAACAGCATTTGCACCGGGTGATAAAAGCGTTAAAGTTGACATTTCTCTATCAGTTTGTTTACTCAACACCAGGTATCTCTGTAACACAGCTGTGTAGCGTTTTGCCTTTTCATACTCTGATAAAGCATTATTATGTAGTATACTTATGATCTCAGCATCTAGGCCTTGCGTGGCTGTTTTGCGTATATCATCGTTGTTTGGTTTGTTGTTTAAACGGTCTATCTGTTGCTGGGGGACCAGATACATTTTCTCAGCGTATTCCATCACCGATTAGACAGTAGTCCGGTAATTAATGGAATGGCAAATCCTAGCAACGATCCGATAAACCCACCCGACTGTTTCACCAACCTCTTCTTTTTCCCAATGGCGCATTTCTTATTACAAAGCGATTTTATAAGGGACCTCTTCTTTTTAAGGTAGTTCAACTGGCGCTGTGACAGGGGTATTTTACCTTTAAGCGTATTGAGAGCAATCTCACATATGGCTGTCACCAAATCGTTTGAAGCGTTGGATAATATAGCGTTTCTTTGGGCCGGTTTGGCTTTAATGAGGGTTTTTAAAAGGCCCCAATTACGCCTTATCCTGGTCGACATGTTCACAGCTGTTAGAAGCGGTAATGAATGACTATAGGATGCGCGGTTATAGCTATTTAGAACCCCGCTTCTTAACAACATAAGCTACTGGTGTGTCGGGGGGAAATAAACCGCTTCGTAAACGATAATCATCAAGGGCATTGTTTCTTAAATCAACCAGTAAATAACCGTATGGAGGCTCCGTAGCGGACTCATAGGCTTCAAGAAAAAAACGATATTTTGATGGGTACATTTGTCTAGCCAGAATGCTAACCTGCATTTTATCCCTGGGGTTTTTAAACAGGACCATATATTTTGTGTTTAAATGTATAGTCCTGCTCTTTCTACCTTGACAAAATATGTTTTGCACAAGGTACATGACACTGAGATTACGATGGTGCACATACTTTGTGAACGCTTTCTCAACCTCAGAATTATTACTCGCTGCATCCATCAAGTCATCTATCACCGTTAAATTAATCTTATCAGGGGGAAAAAGCTGGTCGTCGCTAAATGACTCGGGCAAACCCTCTATAAAACGCATACCAGGGTGAGCACTCAGAAGTTGGTCATATATCGGTTGCCAACAGGTGTAAAACCAAACAATATTATCAGGTACATGCGTCATATGTGTGGATGCGTGTTGTATTAGTGTTTTCACAAAATAACTTTTCCCCGAATTGGAGGGTCCGGCTAAAATACAGGAGAAGGGGTGTTGAAAACGGATATCCATCTTAATAACCAAATGGTAGGGTTGTAAAATTATCCGTGAGGTTACGTTTAGTGTAAACGCACTTTTGCGTTTTCTGCAGCATACGGGTTTCAATCTGCCAGTACTTTTTCACACGTACTATACCGGGCTGCCTGGTCACAATTTTTTTCTGATCCTCGCCTTTGGGGTTTAAAGGATAATCTAAGACCAGTTCTTTCAGACTGTCAAAGTTAACGTGCTGCTCATTACAAACATTCAACGTTATACCTTTGACCTTGAGGCTCGTCTTGCCGTTGCTTAGTCTATAGCCGTATGACTTGGGGCCGGCTGAAACAAACTCTGTTATATGCGTACCAGATGGTAGTTCGCTGGTCAACTCCCCTAGATAATCGCCTAATGGCGGATTCCAGTCACCGGGCCTGCTGACAAAAATTACAGAATCTGTATCGTGATACAGACATCTATCTTGTAATCTATCCAATAGGTTGTACAACTCGACGCGGGCGTGCGCTGTGGTAAATGCTGCTATAAATATATTTGTTGTTGAAGACCTGGTATAATGGTCTTTGGCGTATTTCCAGTTGACCATAACAGTTTCTGAGTCTATGAAGTCTAAAGCAGACACCTCATAGTGTGGTTGAAAGGCATATTCAAAAAGCTTATCAGGATCTGTCACTAGACAAGTATTGGGCATGTTGCTACGTTGACCAAATTTACCCCATAATGAGTTTAAAAACAATTTAGAAATTTGTCTTTTGGCGGGGTTGACATTTATGTGTTCGTGTCTTAAAGCTATGCCCTCATTTTTTTGATACGCGTCTATGTACTCTTGTTGTTTCACAGAGTCTGTACACCAATTGGGGTAACCAGAAGCCTCCTGTTTATCTCTGAGGTGTGTTTTAATGTAACCTGAAAACAGATCATCAGATCTCTCATCAAAATGCCACACCTCATAGATTTTACACACTTTGTACCCCTTTTCTATAGCAAGATTTATCTCCACTGTGCACCATGTACCGGTTAGGGCGCGGTTTTCTGAGTCATGAACACACGGCTCACACTGTCCAGATTCGGCGCATGTGCGGCACAGCGGAAACATTAACTTACCATTCATTTTAACCGGTAAAACTGGAAAGAAAAGGCCTCGCGGAGGATTAATTTTTAATTTAACAAAACCGAAATACTTTGTGACATCATCAAAGTCCTTATAAATGATGCGTGGGTGACGTATAGGATATGTTTTGGTCTTGTTGACAAATGGGTATAGGCTAGTAAAGTCAAAATAGTGTATTTTTTCATCGCACTCTGTCTTGTGATAAAGTTTTATGGCGTTAGTGCGGCCGCCATAAAGACCATCACGAGGATCCAAGGGTTCAGGGATTTCCAAACCTTTCAGAAAAACCTGAAGCTCCTCATCAGTCTCCCTCATTTTCTTCCACTCACAACCCCACATCTCCCTTATCTGAAATCCACACCGTTTAAGGTATTGTATCCTTAACTGTGTCTTGTGCCGCAGTTGACCGTAGGTTGTTTTAGTCAGATTGTTTTCATCATCGGTTTTGTAACAGTTGTCACAACCGTGATAAAAACACCCCTGGAATTCAAAAGCTGTTGGCACGCCGTTAATCACGGCGTAACCATCCAGACTGTATCTACCGACTTTCTTCTCACCACCTTGTAAAGCGTGTCTTATACTCACACCTTCTTTGTGTTCTATGTACATTAACCACTGTATGGCTGGTGTTGAGTAACGCTTCTGGGTCTTGTGATAGTTATCACCCGGTACAAGAGCCAATGTGTTTGCCTGTAAATATTTACAACGATACATAGCCATACAAACCGACGCTAAAGTCGTCAGTTGGAATGGATCAACGTGACGTTTAACGACTACATCTTTTTTCTCTGCCGCTATTACAAACTCCTGTTCTGTCATGGCTATAACGGCTGATCTGAAAGCTGCGCACCCTTTTTGCAATATTCTGACATCCTCTTTACAATATCGTATTAATTCTTTTTGAAAATTAAACGCCTTGTGTTTGTTTTTTTCGTACCACTCTGTAACATCAGCGGCCTCCTCAGGCATCATGTGTTGTAGGCCAAAATATTCTATTGAGGGCATGACCCCTATGTAATTTTGGTTATCGGCTGTGTTAAAAAAATGCGGGAAATGACCTTTAACGCCATCAAATCCCATGGCCTTTGGAAATCTGCTCAATTTCATGGGGAGAAAATTGAGAGAGTCTATAAACCTGATCTTCAGATCTTTTATTGTGATACACATTATGTTTCCGCCATTAGAGATGAGGGATACTGTATACCGCTCTTTGATGATCTTGTTCAATACAAAATACGAATCATACCGCCCAGCGTTATGGGCTATGAATGTGTAATGCGCAAATTTTGGTTTCATGAACGTCTTTACAAAATCATCGATACAACCTTTGCCCTTAAACTCCCAGGATTTCTCACCCATTAATGTGAGAGCGTAACAGTAGTTTGGTATATGTATACCTGTCTCCTGCATGCATTCGAAATCAAAAAAGATGTATTTGGTGGTGGGTTCTTCCGCTTTGATGGGCTGTATGTAACACAAATGATCCGCAAACCCATCAACATATGCCTTGCAAGTAGAGCACTTTAGCCCCTGACACTCATGAGACCTGCGACGGTAGAGACAACACCTGTCGCAATAAACATGTTCAAGACAGGATATTTTGCGATCTAAAGCTAAGGATTTGTGCTCCTCTAAACATTCACGCGATCTGCAAAACACCCTACAAACCGAACATCTTAATGCGGAAGCCCCATCATCAGCGCACGCTTGTCTGTGACAAGCCTTACAAAAGAAAAGACAATCGTGGCTATTTTTGCGCTCATAAGATCGATTACATAAGGAACAGAAAAATCTCGATCCGAGAAATGCGCAGATATTAATCAGTCCATAATAGTGTGAATCGTGATATAATACATACAGGGTATCACCGTAGCGCGTATCTGAAGAATAGTAATGCCAAGAACGATTATTATGATATAATATTGTAATTTTTGTTTTTAAGTGTTTTTCAAAAACAACAACGTCGGTAAAGCTGACTGCTTTATCGATCGGTAGGTTCAAATCCTTATGAATTTGAAGCGCCCGATCGTGTATTTCAGCGTCTGTGGCATTACCTTTATCCAGAAGTTTGCAGATCGATGCCGCAAAGCACAAATAATTGTGCGTATTGTTGAAATCGTACAGGTGTCTTCTGCGCCTTTCTATAATTAAGCTGTATGGAATGCGTCTAAGGCCGCGACCAGTTAGGGCCCCACCCGCTCTATTTCTAAAAACAGTGATCACAAACCTTAAACCCGTGCCTAATAAGAATTCAGCGTTACTTTGAAGAGTGTTTGTAATTTGATTCAAGAAACTGACAGCGTCTAATGATTCTTGCGGCTTTCGGTGTGAGTAGATGGCGTTGTGTAAACCACCCCCCTCCAATCTTAACTGTACACGATCATTAGGGTCAACACCAACCATGAATTCATCAATCATAACCTGTATAGCGTTGTGTACGGCTTCAACACCCTCTGCAAATGATGTAACTCTTTCCAAATTAACAAATTGAAAATGATTATGATACTCAATAGCTCTGAAATTAGGATGGTGTCGCTCATACCTGTTAACAGCTTCTAAGTACACATCTCGCCGACCTTCACCATTACCGGGTGGCGCACCCCCATCTATGTCATTATGCATGGGCGTTGCGGGGTGTTCAACATTGTCAGGTGACGCAGCGTCACCCGGTAATGGTTGGTCCGGTGATTTGTCAGCCTGTGCACCTGGGGTTGGGGTTGTGCATCGCCCCCTGTGTTGTTTACGCTTTCTCAGCCTGTATATGCATTTTAAAGCCTGTTTTATTTTTGAACGGCGAAATAAGTGTGAGATTTTGCACGGTACATTTGCTTTAATTCTTGGGACTTTTTTACACACATGTAAATTACGTTTCAATCCATAACCCACCATGCCTAGTCACGGATCCGTTTCAATTATCTCTGCAAAATGATACATGTTCGCTTTAATAAAATCCCTAGTCCTCACGGTCTCTGCTATATGGTTTGATGTTACATTCATGTACATTTCTACAAGTTCTTTAATGATCTCTGGCTTCTTTTTTGAACCATAAAGCTCATCTTTTATACGGTTCAACATGGTATTGACATTTCTACGCATGTACCCTATATGCTCACGCATCCTCCCCATGACCGCGTAGTATTGTATTTCCGCATCTTGTCCTAATTGTTCCACATTCTGACCCCCATCAACTATGTCTGTCGATACCACGGTCGGCGGGGCATCCACACCGCCCGATGCGGTTGCCTCGCCGACCGTGGTAAAAACACTGGGCAGTTTTGTGTAATCATCACCCATTACTTTATCAGGGATTCCGGCTACAGATGTTACAACCTCATCATCATTCTGTGGTGTATCTGAGACTGACTCTTCACTAGGGGTGATAAAAAATGTTTGACCATTTAAGTCCTCATCATTAGCGGATAATGTATCTGCAGGCGTGTTACTGACCACGCTTTGCGTTTCTGTAGTATGATGTTCCTGCGTGTCTGAAATTACGATGACATCATCATCCGTCAGCGGCGTGTATCTCTCTCTTGACAGTCGTAAAGTTTTACGAGTCTTCACAGTCTTTGTATTACCGGCAATGTCAATGTCGGATTCGGTAGGTGTTGCAGGTGTTGTAAATGCGTGCGGGTAATCCACATTACTCACGGTTGGCACTGTTTGTAATGCAATTCTTTTTCTCACGGGTCTACCTTCCGAATATTTCAATCTTCTTTTAAGGTCTGATAAATCGGCCTTGTTTTCTTGACCGACTCGACTTTTTGTAATTCTCCGCTTGCTTGGCTTGAAATCATCGCGCTCGGTGGCCATGATCTCGGCCCTTGATACATCTTCTTGAAGTTGTGGGTCGATCACCGTTTTAGCTGATTCACCCCCATCCATTTCAGCATTGAGTGGTTGAGCAACCCCGGCCGCTGCTATCATTTTTGCGAATCGTCGCGGATCCGCTGTAAATAAAAAATAACAACGTTTTAGTTACACATTCGCGGACACTAAGACAACCGCTTTATAACACCTTCAGACCCACCTCCCAAAACACCCACCCCATCCATGTCGGTTTGCATCTACACAGTCTGTTTAACACCTGTGGTTTCCATTTGTAAAGAACAATGATGAACGCGGTCCTATATAAGAAACTAAATAAATAAACATTACATCACACACCTGAATATTTGCCAGATCTTTCCATCGGCGTGGTTCCTACTGTAATAAAAATCACATCGTTTTAGTTACACATACGCGGCCACAAAGACAGTCGCTTTATAACAACTTCAGACCTCCCAACCCCCACCTTCCTTGTCGGTTTTCATCTACACAGTCTGTTTAATACCTGTGGTTTCCATTTGTAAAGAACAGTGGTAAATGTTGTGCTATATAAGAAACCAAATAAATAAACATACACGGGTATTTGTCAAAGGTTTGCGCCGGCATGGTTCCTTTAAACAATGACCAGAAAGCTTGATCGCTGATCTGTGTTCTTTTTGCTTCTTTAGCCAATGTGTTGTTGGGTTGTTTGGCGTTTGATCCAACACTCGATGTCGGTTCTCTGTATCCGGATGGTCCCGCTTCACACGTATCGGCCCTAGGTACCGTAGGTTCATACCGGCTAGCTATGTCATCTGTAATACATATATTATCAATTAACGACACATTCGCCGACTTGAGAAAGAAAAAAAAAAAAAAAAAACGTCATTTAAGTCATGATAACAACAACTCCTGTGGACACTATTCATGATTTTGCGACGATATGTAACATTTAACACAAAAACACATTATAAAAACATCACCAGCCAATCGTCAAAATTCACCTTGTATAGCCGGGGTCTGGTATAGCTGTTTATAGTGTTTTGCCGATGGTAAATTCCAGAGATCATCCATTATGTGTTCTGCATCAGATTTCGACATAATCGGCGATACTAACAGAGAACAAATAACACATTAATATCACTGGCTGTATAAAAATGAATATAACAGGATATATATATATATATATATATGAGTGAGAACGTGAGAGTTCGCGCGAGATAGCGTGAGAGAGAGAGAGAGAGAGAGAGAGAGAGAGAGAGAGAGACATATTTTTGGAAATAATAATATATCACATTTTTTTTAACATACATCACATTTTTTTTTTTTTTGACGGCTTATGATCACCTACATTTTTGTGATTCGGACAAATCAGAGTATGCTGTGTATGGGTTTTCGAATGTCGTCAGATCCGGCCCGACTGTGAAATCCGAACCATATGATCCAACTTCAGATGCGTCATTTGTGACATCTGAAACTGATTTATGGGATTAACAATTTAATAAAAAATAATATATACATAAAAAATAAAATAAAAATTAACACAACAATTTTGTAGAACGAAAAATACAATCAACACGTGTAACATTAATACCAATAGGGCGCTTGATAATTAACACCAACAGAGTAACATTTATAACCACCAACAACAATGTGTCTTTGATCTGTAAACTTACACGTATTTGTCTGCTCATTTGACGGCTGTTGAAAGCTGGGTAAATCTTGAAAGTCTCTGAGACTTATTTTATTTGCATTAATGGTTTTGTATTCCTTTCTCTGTAATAAATAATAATAATAAGTTGAAATAACAATACAATAAGCTATTGTTAAACTATTGTAAATATCATATACACACCTGCATGTTGGCGTTTTGTTGATAGCTTAAGTTCAAAGGTGTTTTCTGCAACAACCACTAGATGACACTGTTGATAATAAAAGATAACACGATAAGTTTCCATAACGAAATTTGCGTGCACAAAATCACATAAAACTATTAACGCTCTCACAAAGACCTGATCTATGAATACCTCCTGACATTGTATTCTATAGTTCAGCCAATAAAAATTAATTACAGGTGATCCGACAAAGCTACTGCCGCACCCCATCATATCCATGCGTGGTCAGCAGACCGCACATCACAAGCCGCCAGTATTCCAGCATGCACACACACAATACATCACAATACAATGAATGCCGCAGCAAACTATATTTTAAGGTTGTTTAAAAGCGTACTAAACACTCCCACCATGACGCTAAATAATACATTTTAAATCGCTATATACAACACACTAATCACAGAACTACACATACAAATGGCCGGTTATCAACTACAAACACCCGCATGCATTGCCATTGTATTAACAACTCCTAATAACAAAATTGAGGCCAGTCATGCCGGGTTTTGTAATTCCACAACATACTAAACCAGCGTAAGTCTCTATACAGCCTAGGCCACCCTTAATAACTAGCATACAGCACCAAACTATATTTTAAGATTGTTTAAAAGAGTACTAAACACTCCCACCATGTCGCTAAATAATACATTTTTAAATCGCTATATACAACACACTAATCACAGAACTACACATACAAATGGCCGGTTATCAACTACAAACACCCGCATGCATTGCCTTTGTATTAACAACTCCTAATAACAAAATTGAGGCCAGCCATGCCGGGGTTTGTAATTCCACAACATACTAAACCAGCGTAAGTCTCTATACAGCCTAGGCCCCCCTTAATAACTAGCATACAGCACCAAAGTATATTTTAAGATTGTTTAAAAGCGTACTAAACACTCCCACAATGCCGCTAAATAATACATTTTGCTATGTATATTATAAAATATTAAAACTATGCTATTTAGAAATATTGTGTATATATATATATATATATATATATATTTATTTATTTAGAAAATTAAATTAGACTTACCCCTGTTCTGGAACAAAACTTCAAGTCAAAACTTCAAGTTCTCTGTCTTGAATAGTGTGTGTGTGTGAAGACCTTCAACCTCAATGTGTGGCAGATGCCTGGTAGTTGTCTGGTCTCATGGAGAACATATTTATATGTTTCAGTCAGTTAACACATCTGTGTTGCATTTGTCTCATTTGAATATTCATGAGTTGTGTTCCAAAGTTAAAGACTGTCATAACAAATATATAGCATATTACCCGAAACACAGCTGTTTTCAGGATATATTGCTTGATAAAATAAAACCAAAAATGTGATGTATAAAATACTTATCCTTATTATTAAATAGATGACAGATATGTTTCAACATCAACAGACTACATAAGATCTATATATACATGTGTATGCTTTTTAATTTAAAATATATACGACGTTGACGGCACAGCTGTGATTGTATATTGAATATTAGTGACGTGGTTGTGGTAGACATTATTATTTTTTTTTTTTTTTTTTTATTTCTAAAATATATTTTTGATTTAAATTAATATAGCATATTAACAATATTTTATTCATCACATAATATAATGATACCATCACATTACACACACACATATATATATATATATATATATATACTGTATATAGCTATATATATATATATAAGTTAATTCTGTATATAGCTATATATATATATATATAAGTTAATTCTGTAGTCTCTAGCTCCGTCTGGAACTTGATTGCAACTGCAATACATTGCCACTAGATGCCACTCATGCTCTGTTGCAAAGATTTCATGGCCTTTCTTTGTTCTGTCTAACCTAATTAAACGGTTATCCGTGTGAAAATGTTTTTTTCAGAGGTATGTGCTTTCTAATGAATATAATTGTTACCAGCCCTGCTGTGCTGTCTACGCTAATTGCGTCATACGTAAATGTCAACGTCTTCAAAGACTATGGAATCCGGTGTTTAAAATCACTTTTGAAAATTACAATCATCCGTCATATCTGATGTCTTTCTAAAAGTAACACTATACTTCTCACGCTGTGTGTCTTTAAATTTAAATGCCTACAACATGTCAGGCCCCAGACTGAATGGCTCTGTATCTTTAAATGCATAACATATGTATACCCAGACCTCTTTGTTATGTACGCGGATATTTCATTTATTTTAAAAGCAAGAAGGACCTTAGATGCTTTATCGTGTTGGGATATAACTTTTTATTTTTATTTTATTTATTTTTGATACACGTTTGGTCAGCCACATCGTTGTAGCGCTTTTGGCTCGTTCTAAGGTAAGTGTTATTATAGTTGGTAATGAACTGCCTGTGTTATTCACTGTGAAAGATCTATGAGCTATACCAAATCACATTGCCCTTTTAAATTTATTTTTCAAAGCTTTATAATGTTTATCAAATCCGACTCCCCGGCTTTAATACGTTATAATAACTGGCTTTCAGCCGGCTGTTTTGATGATCGGCGTTGCGCGACATCCTACACAAATCAAATTTGATATAAAACAAGATCTACAGTTCTACGAATTATATATCTGTTGTATACCATATTTTTCTAACAACTTTTTTAGCATTATGTTTAGAAATTCTACCAGCTGATTAAGATAACATTAAGCGTACTTTATATATGTGTTATTTCACATAACCAATATCAGTGTATGAAGTTACAGTATCAAACCAATTATATTTTAATACGGGGGTTAATATTATTTATACCACTTTCATATCAAACGTGATACGAGCTTATCAAGTTTGATATCAAATTGGTATAAATGGGGGCGTGGACAAACTGTATAAAAGGGGCGTGGACCTGTCAAAACCAATTAGTTTGAAGAAAAAGTGTGCCTTATCTACTGACGCGGAATAACGGCTGCCTCCTATGGAATGACGGCCTTTTAATTCGCCATCCTGAAGCCAAAATAGCATTAAAATAGCACAGTGGAATGACAGTGGAATGACAGTGTTGTCTGCAGAAAAGGAATGCCAATTGACTATAATGGGAGAAAATGACTTATATATTAATATTTCTGAAATTATTGCACATATCAACTATATTTTTGGTATACTTCTTGCGAAGACCATTACACATATTTTACATGCAGAATGACGCGGAATGACGGCTGCCTCCTATGGAATGACGGCCTTTTAATTCTCCATCCTGAAGCCAAAATAGCATTAAAGCAGCTCCATTATGCGATATTTAGAACCCGATTTTACGGTGATCCCCATAGCGCACGCGCTCATCCTTTTCCAAATATGCCCGTCTACACCCCTACTCTCGTAAACATGTCACCTGACGCGGAATGACGGCTGCCTCCTATGGAATGACGGCCTTTTAATTTGCCATCCTGAAGCCAAAATAGCATTAAAATAGCACAGTGGAATGACAGTGGAATGACAGTGTTGTCTGCAGATAAGGAAAGCCAATTGACTATAATGCGAGAAAATGACTTTTATATTAATATTTCTGAAATTATTGCACATATCAACTATATTTTCGGTATACTTCTTGCTAAGACCATTACACATATGTTACATGCTGAATGACGCGGAATGACGGCTGCCTCCTATGGAATGACGGCCTTTTAATTCGCCATCCTGAAGCCAAAATAGCATTAAAGCAGCTCCATTATGCGATATTAAGACCCCGATGTTACGGTGATCCTCATAGCGCACGCGCTCATCCTTTTCCAAATATGCCCGCCTACACCCCTACTCTCGTAAACATGTAACCTGACGCGGAATGACGGCTGCCTCCTATGGAATGACGGCCTTTTAATTCGCCATCCTGAAGCCAAAATAGCATTAAAGCAGCTCCATTATGCGATATTAAGACCCCGATGTTACGGTGATCCCCATAGTACACGCGTTCATCCTTTTCCAAATATGCCCGCCTACACCCCTACTCTCGTAAACATGTCACCTGACGCGGAATGACGGCTGCCTCCTATGGAATGACAGCCTTTTAATTCGCCATCCTGAAGCCAAAATAGCATTAAAATAGCACAGTGGAATGACAGTGGAATGACAGTGTTGTCTGCAGATAAGGAATGCCAATTGACTATAATGGGAGAAAATGACTTATATATTAATATTTCTGAAATTATTGCACATATCAACTATATTTTTGGTATTCTTCTTGCTAAGACCATTACACATATTTTACATGCAGAATGACGCGGAATGACGGCTGCCTCCTATGGAATGACGGCCATTTAATTCTCCATCCTGAAGCCAAAATAGCATTAAAGCAGCTCCATTATGCGATATTAAGACCCCGATGTTACGGTGATCCCCATAGCGCACGCGCTCATCCTTTTCCAAATATGCCCGTCTACACCCCTACTCTCGTACACATGTCACCTGACGCGGAATGACGGCTTCATCCTATGGAATGACGGCCTTTTAATTCGCCATCCTGAAGCCAAAATAGCATTAAAGCAGCTATATTATGCGATATTAAGACCCCGATGTTACGGTGATCCCCATAGCGCACGCGCTCATCCTTTTCCAAATATGCCCGCCTACACCTCTAATCTCGTAAACATGTCACGTGACGCAGAATGACGGCTGCCTCCTATGGAATGACGGCCTTTTAATTCGCCATCCTGAAGCCAAAATAGCATTAAAGCAGCTCCAATATGCGATATTAAGACCCCGATGTTACGGTGATCCCCATAGCGCACGCGCTCATACTTTTCCAAATATGCCCGCCTACACCCCTACTCTCGTAAACATGTCACGTGACGCGGAATGACGGCTGCCTCCTATGGAATGACGGCCTTTTAATTCGACATCCTGAAGCCAAAATAGCATTAAAATAGCACAGTGGAATGACAGTGGAATGACAGTGTTGTCGGCAGATAAGGAATGCCAATTGACTATAATGGGAGAAAATTACTTTTATATTAATATTTCTGAAATTATTGCACATATCAACTATATTTTCGGTATACTTCTTGCTAAGACCATTACACATATGTTACATGCTGAATGACGCGAAATGACGGCTGCCTCCTATGGAATGACGGCCTTTTAATTCGCCATCCTGAAGCCAAAATAGCATTAAAGCAGCTCCATTATGCGATATTAAGACCCCGATGTTACGGTGATCCCCATAGCGCACGCGCTCATCCTTTTCCAAATATGCCCGCCTACACCCCTACTCTCGTAAACATGTCACGTGACGCGGAATGACGGCTGCCTCCTATGGAATGACGGCCTTTTAATTCGCCATCCTGAAGCCAAAATAGCATTAAAATAGCACAGTGGAATGACAGTGGAATGACGGTGTTGTCTGCAGATAAGGAATGCCAATTGACTATAATGGGAGAAAATGACTTTTATATTAATATTTCTGAAATTATTGCACATATCAACTATATTTTTGGTATACTTCTTGCTAAGACCATTACACATATTTTAAATGCAGAATATTGCGGAATGACGGCTGCCTCCTATGGAATGACGGCCTTTTAATTCGCCATCCTGAAGCCAAAATAGCATAAAAGCAGCTCCTTTATGCGATATTAAGACCCCGATGTTACGGTGATCCCAGTGGCGTAACTAAAACTTTTGCGCCCCCCCGCCGGGACAATTTCACCGCCCCCCCCCCCCCGGACAATTTTGCAGCTGCCCCCCCCCCCCCCCCGTTAAAAGACCCCCCCGGGAGCTGGCAGGGGGGTCCGTGCGGCGCGGAGGTACCTGTATTAAAGGAGAGCCTGGAGGTCCCTGCGCCGCCTAGTATGATGCTGCCGGGGTCCCTGCAGTGAAGTGGAAATAACGCGCTATCTCTAGCGGATAGCGCGTCATTTCCACTTCACTGCAGGGACCCCGGCAGCATCATACTCAGCGCCGCAGGCGCAGGGACCTCCAGGCTCTCCCTTAAACAGGTACCTCCGCGCCGCACAGACCCCCCTGCCAGCTCCCGCTGCACCCACATGCAGTGGGGAGCTGGCGGAGATCCACCAGCGCCCGCAGCCCCCCGGCGCCTCCCCGCCACCGCGGGGGCTGCGGCCTAATTGTTACGCCACTGGGTGATCCCCATAGTGCACGCACTCATCCTTTTCCAAATATGCCCGCCTACACCCCTACTCTCGTAAACATGTCACGTGACGCGGAATGACGGCTGCCTCCTATGGAATGACGGCCTTTTAATTCGCCATCCTAAAGCCAAAATAGCATTAAAGCAGCTCCAATATGCGATATTAAGACCCCGATGTTACGGTGATCCCCATAGCGCACGCGCTCATTCTTTTCCAAATATGCCCGCCTACACCCCGCCTTTCGTAAACATGTCACGTGACGCGGAATGACGGCTGCCTCCTATGGAATGACGGCCTTTTAATTCGCCATCCTGAAGCCAAAATAGCATTAAAATAGCACAGTGGAATGACAGTGGAATGACAGTGTTGTCTGCAGATAAGGAATGCCAATTGACTATAATGGGAGAAAATGACTTTTATATTAATATTTCTGAAATTATTGCACATATCAACTATATTTTTGGTATACTTCTTGCTAAGACCATTACACATATTTTACATGCAGAATATTGCGGAATGACGGCTGCCTCCTATGGAATAACGGCCTTTTAATTCGCCATCCTGAAGCCAAAATAGCATAAAAGCAGCTCCATTATGCGATATTAAGACCCCGATGTTACGGTGATCCCCATAGCGCACGCGCTCATCCTTTTCCAAATATGCCCGCCTACACCCCTACTCTCGTAAACATGTCACGTGACGCGGAATGACGGCTGCCTCCTATGGAATGACGGCCTTTTAATTCGCCATCCTAAAGCCAAAATAGCATTAAAGCAGCTCCAATATGCGATATTAAGACCCCGATGTTTTGGTGATCCCCATAGCGCACGCGCTCATCCTTTTCCAAATATGCCCGCCTACACCCCTACTCTCGTAAACATGTCACGTGACGCGGAATGACGGCTGCCTCCTATGGAATGACGGCCTTTTAATTCGCCATCCTGAAGCCAAAATAGCATTAAAATAGCACAGTGGAATGACAGTGGAATGACAGTGTTGTCTGCAGATAAGGAATGCCAATTGACTATAATGGGAGAAAATGACTTATATAATAATATTTCTGAAATTATTGCACATATCAACTATATTTTTGGTATACTTCTTGCTAAGACCATTACACATATTTTACATGCAGAATAACGCGGAATGACGGCTGCCTCCTATGGAATGACGGCCTTTTAATTCGCCATCCTGAAGCCAAAATAGCATAAAAGCAGCTCCATTATGCGATATTAAGACCCCGATGTTACGGTGATCCCCATAGCGCACGCGCTCATCCTTTTCCAAATATGCCCGCCTACACCCCTACTCTCGTAAACATGTCACGTGACGCGGAATGACGGCTGCCTCCTATGGAATGACGGCCTTTTAATTCGCCATCCTAAAGCCAAAATAGCATTAAAGCAGCTCCAATATGCGATATTAAGACCCCGATGTTTTGGTGATCCCCATAGCGCACGCGCTCATCCTTTTCCAAATATGCCCGCCTACACCCCTACTCTCGTAAACATGTCACGTGACGCGGAATGACGGCTGCCTCCTATGGAATGACGGCCTTTTAATTCGCCATCCTGAAGCCAAAATAGCATTAAAATAGCACAGTGGAATGACAGTGGAATGACAGTGTTGTCTGCAGATAAGGAATGCCAATTGACTATAATGGGAGAAAATGACTTATATAATAATATTTCTGAAATTATTGCACATATCAACTATATTTTTGGTATACTTCTTGCTAAGACCATTACACATATTTTACATGCAGAATAACGCGGAATGACGGCTGCCTCCTATGGAATGACGGCCTTTTAATTCGCCATCCTGAAGCCAAAATAGCATAAAAGCAGCTCCATTATGCGATATTAAGACCCCGATGTTACGGTGATCCCCATAGCGCACGCGCTCATCCTTTTCCAAATATGCCCGCCTACACCCCTACTCTCGTAAACATGTCACGTGACGCGGAATGACGGCTGCCTCCTATGGAATGACAGCCTTTTAATTCGCCATCCTGAAGCCAAAATAGCATTAAAGCAGCTCCAATATGCGATATTAAGACCCCGATGTTACGGTGATCCCCATAGCGCACGCGCTCATCCTTTTCCAAATATGCCCGCCTACACCCCTACTCTCGTAAACATGTCACGTGAAGCGGAATGACGGCTGCCTCCTATGGAATGACGGCCTTTTAATTCGCCATCCTGAAGCCAAAATAGCATTAAAATAGCACAGTGGAATGACAGTGGAATGACAGTGTTGTCTGCAGATAAGGAATGCCAATTGACTATAATGGGAGAAAATGACTTATATATTAATATTTCTGAAATTATTGCACATATCAACTATATTTTTGGTATACTTCTTGCTAAGACCATTACACATATTTTACATGCAGAATGACGCGGAATGACGGCTGCCTCCTATGGAATGACGGCCTTTCAATTCTCCATCCTGAAGCCAAAATAGCATTAAAGCAGCTCCATTATGCGATATTAAGACCCCGATGTTACGGTGATCCCCATAGCGCACGCGCTCATCCTTTTCCAAATATGCCCGTCTACACCCCTACTCTCGTAAACATGTCACCTGAAGCGGAATGACGGCTTCATCCTATGGAATGACGGCCTTTTAATTCGCCATCCTGAAGCCAAAATAGCATTAAAGCAGCTCCATTATGCGATATTAAGACCCCGATGTTACGGTGATCCCCATAGCGCACGCGCTCATCCTTTTCCAAATATGCCCGCCTACACCCCTAATCTCGTAACCATGTCACGTGACGCAGAATGACGGCTGCCTCCTATGGAATGACGGCCTTTTAATTCGCCATCCTGAAGCCAAAATAGCATTAAAGCAGCTCCAATATGCGATATTAAGACCCCAATGTTACGGTGATCCCCATAGCGCACGCGCTCATACTTTTCCAAATATGCCCGCCTACACCCCTACTCTCGTAAACATGTCACGTGACGCGGAATGACGGCTGCCTCCTATGGAATGACGGCCTTTTAATTCGCCATCCTGAAGCCAAAATAGCATTAAAATAGCACAGTGGAATGACAGTGGAATGACAGTGTTGTCTGCAGATAAGGAATGCCAATTGACTATAATGGGAGAAAATGACTTATATATTAATATTTCTGAAATTATTGCACATATCAACTATATTTTTGGTATACTTCTTGCTAAGACCATTACACATATTTTACATGCAGAATGACGCAGAATGACGGCTGCCTCCTATGGAATGACGGCCTTTTAATTCTCCATCCTGAAGCCAAAATAGCATTAAAGCAGCTCCATTATGCGATATTAAGACCCCGATGTTACGGTGATCCCCATAGCGCACGCGCTCATCCTTTTCCAAATATGCCCGTCTACACCCCTACTCTCGTAAACATGTCACCTGACGCGGAATGACGGCTTCATCCTATGGAATGACGGCCTTTTAATTCGCCATCCTGAAGCCAAAATAGCATTAAAGCAGCTCCATTATGCGATATTAAGACCCCGATGTTACGGTGATCCCCATAGCGCACGCGCTCATCCTTTTCCAAATATGCCCGCCTACACCCCTAATCTCGTAAACATGTCACGTGACGCAGAATGACGGCTGCCTCCTATGGAATGACGGCCTTTTAATTCGCCATCCTGAAGCCAAAATAGCATTAAAGCAGCTCCAATATGCGATATTAAGACCCCGATGTTACGGTGATCCCCATAGCGCACGCGCTCATACTTTTCCAAATATGCCCGCCTACACCCCTACTCTCGTAAACATGTCACGTGACGCGGAATGACGGCTGCCTCCTATGGAATGACGGCCTTTTAATTCGCCATCCTGAAGCCAAAATAGCATTAAAATAGCACAGTGGAATGACAGTGGAATGACAGTGTTGTCTGCAGATAAGGAATGCCAATTGACTATAATGGGAGAAAATGACTTTTATATTAATATTTCTGAAATTATTGCACATATCAACTATATTTTCGGTATACTTCTTGCTAAGACCATTACACATATGTTACATGCTGAATGACGCGGAATGACGGCTGCCTCCTATGGAATGACGGCCTTTTAATTCGCCATCCTGAAGCCAAAATAGCATTAAAGCAGCTCCATTATGCGATAATAAGACCCCGATGTTACGGTGATCCCCATAGCGCACGCGCTCATCCTTTTCCAAATATGCCCGCCTACACCCCTACTCTCGTAAACATGTCACCTGACGCGGAATGACGGCTGCCTCCTATGGAATGACAGCCTTTTAATTCGCCATCCTGAAGCCAAAATAGCATTAAAGCAGCTCCATTATGCGATATAAGACCCCGATGTTACGGTGATCCCCATAGCGCACGCGCTCATCCTTTTCCAAATATGCCCGCCTACACCCCTACTCTCGTAAACATGTCACGGGACGCAGAATGACGGCTGCCTCCTATGGAATGACGGCCTTTTAATTCGCCATCCTGAAGCCAAAATAGCATTAAAATAGCACAGTGAAATGACAGTGGAATGACAGTGTTGTCTGCAGATAAGGAATGCCAATTGACTATAATGGGAGAAAATGACTTATATATTAATATTTCTGAAATTATTGCACATATCAACTATATTTTTGGTATACTTCTTGCTAAGACCATTACACATATTTTACATGCAGAATATTGCGGAATGACGGCTGCCTCCTATGGAATGACGGCCTTTTAATTCGCCATCCTGAAGCCAAAATAGCATAAAAGCAGCTCCATTATGCGATATTAAGACCCCCGATGTTACGGTGATCCCCATAGCGCACGCGCTCATCCTTTTCCAAATATGCCCGCCTACACCCCTACTCTCGTAAACATGTCACGTGACGCGGAATGACGGCTGCCTCCTATGGAATGACAGCCTTGTAATTCGCCATCCTGAAGCCAAAATAGCATTAAAGCAGCTCCAATATGCGATATTAAGACCCCGATGTTACGGTGATCCCCATAGCGCACGCGCTCATCCTTTTCCAAATATGCCCGCCTACACCCCTACTCTCGTAAACATGTCACGTGACGCGGAATGACGACTGCCTCCTATGGAATGACGGCCTTTTAATTCGCCATCCTGAAGCCAAAATAGCATTAAAATAGCACAATGGAATGACAGTGGAATGACAGTGTTGTCTGCAGATAAGGAATGCCAATTGACTATAATGGGAGAAAATGACTTTTATATTAATATTTCTGAAATTATTGCACATATCAACTATATTTTCGGTATACTTCTTGCTAAGACCATTACACATATGTTACATGCTGAATGACGCGGAATGACGGCTGCCTCCTATGGAATGACGGCCTTTTAATTCGCCATCCTGAAGCCAAAATAGCATTAAAGCAGCTCCATTATGCGATAATAAGACCCCGATGTTACGGTGATCCCCATAGCGCACGCGCTCATCCTTTTCCAAATATGCCCGCCTACACCCCTACTCTCGTAAACATGTCACCTGACGCGGAATGACGGCTGCCTCCTATGGAATGACAGCCTTTTAATTCGCCATCCTGAAGCCAAAATAGCATTAAAGCAGCTCCATTATGCGATATAAGACCCCGATGTTACGGTGATCCCCATAGCGCACGCGCTCATCCTTTTCCAAATATGCCCGCCTACACCCCTACTCTCGTAAACATGTCACGGGACGCAGAATGACGGCTGCCTCCTATGGAATGACGGCCTTTTAATTCGCCATCCTGAAGCCAAAATAGCATTAAAATAGCACAGTGAAATGACAGTGGAATGACAGTGTTGTCTGCAGATAATGAATGCCAATTGACTATAATGGGAGAAAATGACTTATATATTAATATTTCTGAAATTATTGCACATATCAACTATATTTTTGGTATACTTCTTGCTAAGACCATTACACATATTTTACATGCAGAATATTGCGGAATGACGGCTGCCTCCTATGGAATGACGGCCTTTTAATTCGCCATCCTGAAGCCAAAATAGCATAAAAGCAGCTCCATTATGCGATATTAAGACCCCCGATGTTACGGTGATCCCCATAGCGCACGCGCTCATCCTTTTCCAAATATGCCCGCCTACACCCCTACTCTCGTAAACATGTCACGTGACGCGGAATGACGGCTGCCTCCTATGGAATGACAGCCTTGTAATTCGCCATCCTGAAGCCAAAATAGCATTAAAGCAGCTCCAATATGCGATATTAAGACCCCGATGTTACGGTGATCCCCATAGCGCACGCGCTCATCCTTTTCCAAATATGCCCGCCTACACCCCTACTCTCGTAAACATGTCACGTGACGCGGAATGACGACTGCCTCCTATGGAATGACGGCCTTTTAATTCGCCATCCTGAAGCCAAAATAGCATTAAAATAGCACAATGGAATGACAGTGGAATGACAGTGTTGTCTGCAGATAAGGAATGCCAATTGACTATAATGGGAGAAAATGACTTATATATTAATATTTCTGAAATTATTGCACATATCAACTATATTTTTGGTATACTTCTTGCTAAGACCATTACACATATTTTACATGCAGAATAACGCGGAATGACGGCTGCCTCCTATGGAATGACGGCCTTTTAATTCGCCATCCTGAAGCCAAAATAGCATTAAAGCAGCTCCAATATGCGATATTAAGACCCCATTGTTACGGTGATCCCCATAGCGCACGCGCTCATCCTTTTCCAAATATGCCCGCCTACACCCCTACTCTCGTAAACATGTCACGTGACGCGGAATGACGGCTGCCTCCTATGGAATGACGGCCTTTTAATTCGCCATCCTGAAGCCAAAATAGCATTAAAATAGCACAGTGGAATGACAGTGGAATGACAGTGTTGTCTGCAGATAAGGAATGCCAATTGACTATAATGGGAGAAAATGACTTATATATTAATATTTCTGAAATTATTGCACATATCAACTATATTTTTGGTATACTTCTTGCTAAGACCATTACACATATTTTACATGCAGAATAACGCGGAATGACGGCTGCCTCCTATGGAATGACGGCCTTTTAATTCGCCATCCTGAAGCCAAAATAGCATAAAAGCAGCTCCATTATGCGATATTAAGACCCCGATGTTACGGTGATCCCCATAGCGCACGCGCTCATCCTTTTCCAAATATGCCCGCCTACACCCCTACTCTCGTAAACATGTCACGTGACGCTGAATGACGGCTGCCTCCTATGGAATGACGGCCTTTTAATTCGCCATCCTGAAGCCAAAATAGCATTAAAGCAGCTCCAATATGCGATATTAAGACCCCGATGTTACGGTGATCCCCATAGCGCACGCGCTCATCCTTTTCCAAATATGCCCGCCTACACCCCTACTCTCGTAAACATGTCACCTGACGCGGAATGACGGCTGCCTCCTATGGAATGACGGCCTTTTAATTCGCCATCCTGAAGCCAAAATAGCATTAAAATACCACAGTGGAATCACAGTGGAATGACAGTGTTGTCTGCAGATAAGGAATGCCAATTGACTATAATGGGAGAAAATGACTTATATATTAATATTTCTGAAATTATTGCACATATCAACTATATTTTTGGTATACTTCTTGCTAAGACCATTACACATATTTTACATGCAGAATGACGCGGAATGACGGCTGCCTCCTATGGAATGACGGCCTTTTAATTCGCCATCCTGAAGCCAAAATAGCATTAAAGCAGCTCCAATATGCGATATTAAGACCCCGATGTTACGGTGATCCCCATAGCGCACGCGCTCATCCTTTTCCAAATATGCCCGCCTACACCCCTACTCTCGTAAACATGTCACGTGACGCGGAATGACAGCTGCCTCCTATGGAATGACGGCCTTTTAATTCGCCATCCTGAAGCCAAAATAGCATTAAAATAGCACAGTGGAATGACAGTGGAATGCCAGTGTTGTCTGCAGATAAGGAATGCCAATTGACTATAATGGGCGAAAATGACTTTTATATTAATATTTCTGAAATTATTGCACATATCAACTATATTTTTCGTATACTTCTTGCTAAGACCATTACACATATTTTACATGCAGAATATTGCGGAATGACGGCTGCCTCCTATGGAATGACGGCCTTTTAATTCGCCATCCTGAAGCCAAAATAGCATAAAAGCAGCTCCATTATGCGATATTAAGACCCCGATGTTACGGTGATCCCCATAGCGCACGCGCTCATCCTTTTCCAAATATGCCCGCCTACACCCCTACTCTCGTAAACATGTCACGTGACGCGGAATGACGGCTGCCTCCTATGGAATGACGGCCTTTTAATTCGCCATCCTGAAGCCAAAATAGAATTAAAGCAGCTCCAATATGCTATATTAAGACCCCGATGTTACGGTGATCCCCATAGCGCACGCGCTCATCCTTTTCCAAATATGCCCGCCTACACCCCTACTCTCGTAAACATGTCACGTGACGCGGAATGACGGCTGCCTCCTATGGAATGACGGCCTTTTAATACGCCATCCTGAAGCCAAAATAGCATTAAAATAGCACAGTGGAATGACAGTGGAATGACAGTGTTGTCTGCAGATAAGGAATGCCAATTGACTATAATGGGAGAAAATTACTTTTATATTAATATTTCTGAAATTATTGCACATATCAACTATATTTTTGGTATACTTCTTGCTAAGACCATTACACATATTTTACATGCAGAATATTGCGGAATGACGGCTGCCTCCTATGGAATGACGGCCTTTTAATTCGCCATCCTGAAGCCAAAATAGCATAAAAGCAGCTCCATTATGCGATATTAAGACCCCGATGTTACGGTAATCCCCATAGCGCACGCGCTCATCCTTTTCCAAATATGCCCGCCTACACCCCATCTCTCGTAAACATGTCACGTGATGCGGAATGACGGCTGCCTCCTATGGAATGACGGCCTTTTAATTCGCCATCCTAAAGCCAAAATAGCATTAAAGCAGCTCCAATATGCGATATTAAGACCCCGATGTTACGGTGATCCCCATAGCGCACGCGCTCATCCTTTTCCAAATATGCCCGCCTACACCCCTACTCTCGTAAACATGTCACGTGACGCGGAATGACGGCTGCCTCCTATGGAATGACGGCCTTTTAATTCGCCATCCTGAAGCCAAAATAGCATTAGAATAGCACAGTGGAATGACAGTGTTGTCTGCAGATAAGGAATGCCAATTGACTATAATGGGAGAAAATGACTTATATATTAATATTTCTGAAATTATTGCACATATCAACTATATTTTTGGTATACTTCTTGCTAAGACCATTACACATATTTTACATGCAGAATAACGCGGAATGACGGCTGCCTCCTATGGAATGACGGCCTTTTAATTCGCCATCCTGAAGCCAAAATAGCATAAAAGCAGCTCCATTATGCGATATTAAGACCCCGATGTTACGGTGATCCCCATAGCGCACGCGCTCATCCTTTTCCAAAAATGCCCGCCTACACCCCTACTCTCGTAAACATGTCACGTGACGCGGAATGACGGCTGCCTCCTATGGAATGACGGCCTTTTAATTCGCCATCCTGAAGCCAAAATAGCATTAAAGCAGCTCCAATATGCGATATTAGGACCCCGATGTTACGGTGATCCCCATAGCGCACGCGCTCATCCTTTTCCAAATATGCCCGCCTACACCCCTACTCTCGTAAACATGTCACGTGACGCGGAATGACGGCTGCCTCCTATGGAATGACTGCCTTTTAATTCGCCATCCTGAAGCCAAAATAGCATTAAAATAGCACAGTGGAATGACAGTGGAATGACAGTGTTGTCTGCAGATAAGGAATGCCAATTGACTATAATGGGAGAAAATTACTTATATATTAATATTTCTGAAATTATTGCACATATCAACTATATTTTTGGTATACTTCTTGCTAAGACCATTACACATATTTTACATGCAGAATAACGCGGAATGACGGCTGCCTCCTATGGAATGACGGCCTTTTAATTCTCCATCCTGAAGCCAAAATAGCATTAAAGCAGCTCCATTATGCGATATTAAGACCCCGATTTTACGGTGATCCCCATAGCGCACGCGCTCATCCTTTTCCAAATATGCCCGTCTACACCCCTACTCTCGTAAACATGTCACCTGACGCGGAATGACGGCTGCCTCCTATGGAATGACGGCCTTTTAATTTGCCATCCTGAAGCCAAAATAGCATTAAAATAGCACAGTGGAATGACAGTGGAATGACAGTGTTGTCTGCAGATAAGGAAAGCCAATTGACTATAATGGGAGAAAATGACTTTTATATTAATATTTCTGAAATTATTGCACATATCAACTATATTTTCGGTATACTTCTTGCTAAGACCATTACACATATGTTACATGCTGAATGACGCGGAATGACGGCTGCCTCCTATGGAATGACGGCCTTTTAATTCGCCATCCTGAAGCCAAAATAGCATTAAAGCAGCTCCATTATGCGATAT
Source organism: Crinia signifera (assembly GCF_055691185.1). NCBI lineage: Eukaryota > Metazoa > Chordata > Amphibia > Anura > Myobatrachidae > Crinia > Crinia signifera. Next base: position 62,404 of record NW_028142156.1, on the reverse strand, counting down.
TAAGACCCCGATGTTACGGTGATCCTCATAGCGCACGCGCTCATCCTTTTCCAAATATGCCCACCTACACCCCTACTCTCGTAAACATGTAACCTGACGCGGAATGACGGCTGCCTCCTATGGAATGACGGCCTTTTAATTCGCCATCCTGAAGCCAAAATAGCATTAAAGCAGCTCCATTATGCGATATTAAGACCCCGATGTTACGGTGATCCCCATAGTGCACGCGTTCATCCTTTTCCAAATATGCCCGCCTACACCCCTACTCTCGTAAACATGTCACCTGACGCGGAATGACGGCTGCCTCCTATGGAATGACAGCCTTTTAATTCGCCATCCTGAAGCCAAAATAGCATTAAAATAGCACAGTGGAATGACAGTGGAATGACAGTGTTGTCTGCAGATAAGGAATGCCAATTGACTATAATGGGAGAAAATGACTTATATATTAATATTTCTGAAATTATTGCACATATCAACTATATTTTTGGTATTCTTCTTGCTAAGACCATTACACATATTTTACATGCAGAATGACGCGGAATGACGGCTGCCTCCTATGGAATGACGGCCTTTTAATTCTCCATCCTAAAGCCAAAATAGCATTAAAGCAGCTCCATTATGCGATATTAAGACCCCGATGTTACGGTGATCCCCATAGCGCACGCGCTCATCCTTTTCCAAATATGCCCGTCTACACCCCTACTCTCGTACACATGTCACCTGACGCGGAATGACGGCTTCATCCTATGGAATGACGGCCTTTTAATTCGCCATCCTGAAGCCAAAATAGCATTAAAGCAGCTATATTATGCGATATTAAGACCCCGATGTTACGGTGATCCCCATAGCGCACGCGCTCATCCTTTTCCAAATATGCCCGCCTACACCTCTAATCTCGTAAACATGTCACGTGACGCAGAATGACGGCTGCCTCCTATGGAATGACGGCCTTTTAATTCGCCATCCTGAAGCCAAAATAGCATTAAAGCAGCTCCAATATGCGATATTAAGACCCCGATGTTACGGTGATCCCCATAGCGCACGCGCTCATACTTTTCCAAATATGCCCGCCTACACCCCTACTCTCGTAAACATGTCACGTGACGCGGAATGACGGCTGCCTCCTATGGAATGACGGCCTTTTAATTCGACATCCTGAAGCCAAAATAGCATTAAAATAGCACAGTGGAATGACAGTGGAATGACAGTGTTGTCGGCAGATAAGGAATGCCAATTGACTATAATGGGAGAAAATGACTTTTATATTAATATTTCTGAAATTATTGCACATATCAACTATATTTTCGGTATACTTCTTGCTAAGACCATTACACATATGTTACATGCTGAATGACGCGGAATGACGGCTGCCTCCTATGGAATGACGGCCTTTTAATTCGCCATCCTGAAGCCAAAATAGCATTAAAGCAGCTCCATTATGCGATATTAAGACCCCGATGTTACGGTGATCCCCATAGCGCACGCGCTCATCCTTTTCCAAATATGCCCGCCTACACCCCTACTCTCGTAAACATGTCACGTGACGCGGAATGACGGCTGCCTCCTATGGAATGACGGCCTTTTAATTCGCCATCCTGAAGCCAAAATAGCATTAAAATAGCACAGTGGAATGACAGTGGAATGACGGTGTTGTCTGCAGATAAGGAATGCCAATTGACTATATTGGGAGAAAATTACTTTTATATTAATATTTCTGAAATTATTGCACATATCAACTATATTTTTGGTATACTTCTTGCTAAGACCATTACACATATTTTAAATGCAGAATATTGCGGAATGACGGCTGCCTCCTATGGAATGACGGCCTTTTAATTCGCCATCCTGAAGCCAAAATAGCATAAAAGCAGCTCCATTAGGCGATATTAAGACCCCGATGTTACGGTGATCCCAGTGGCGTAACTAAAACTTTTGCGCCCCCCCGCCGGGACAATTTCACCGCCCCCCCCCCCGGACAATTTTGCAGCTGCCCCCCCGTTAAAAGACCCCCCCGGGAGCTGGCAGGGGGGTCCGTGCGGCGCGGAGGTACCTGTATTAAAGGAGAGCCTGGAGGTCCCTGCGCCGCCTAGTATGATGCTGCCGGGGTCCCTGCAGTGAAGTGGAAATAACGCGCTATCTCCAGCGGATAGCGCGTTATTTCCACTTCACTGCAGGGACCCCGGCAGCATCATACTCAGCGCCGCAGGCGCAGGGACCTCCAGGCTCTCCCTTAAACAGGTACCTCCGCGCCGCACAGACCCCCCTGCCAGCTCCCGCTGCACCCACATGCAGTGGGGAGCTGGCGGAGATCCACCAGCGCCCGCAGCCCCCCGGCGCCTCCCCGCCACCGCGGGGGCTGCGGCCTAATTGTTACGCCACTGGGTGATCCCCATAGCGCACGCGCTCATCCTTTTCCAAATATGCCCGCCTACACCCCTACTCTCATAAACATGTCACGTGACGCGGAATGACGGCTGCCTCCTATGGAATGACGGCCTTTTAATTCGCCATCCTAAAGCCAAAATAGCATTAAAGCAGCTCCAATATGCGATATTAAGACCCCGATGTTACGGTGATCCCCATAGCGCACGCGCTCATTCTTTTCCAAATATGCCCGCCTACACCCCGCCTTTCGTAAACATGTCACGTGACGCGGAATGACGGCTGCCTCCTATGGAATGATGGCCTTTTAATTCGCCATCCTGAAGCCAAAATAGCATTAAAATAGCACAGTGGAATGACAGTGGAATGACAGTGTTGTCTGCAGATAAGGAATGCCAATTGACTATAATGGGAGAAAATGACTTTTATATTAATATTTCTGAAATTATTGCACATATCAACTATATTTTTGGTATACTTCTTGCTAAGACCATTACACATATTTTACATGAAGAATATTGCGGAATGACGGCTGCCTCCTATGGAATAACGGCCTTTTAATTCGCCATCCTGAAGCCAAAATAGCATAAAAGCAGCTCCATTATGCGATATTAAGACCCCGATGTTACGGTGATCCCCATAGCGCACGCGCTCATCCTTTTCGAAATATGCCCGCCTACACCCCTACTCTCGTAAACATGTCACGTGACGCGGAATGACGGCTGCCTCCTATGGAATGACGGCCTTTTAATTCGCCATCCTAAAGCCAAAATAGCATTAAAGCAGCTCCAATATGCGATATTAAGACCCCGATGTTTTGGTGATCCCCATAGCGCACGCGCTCATCCTTTTCCAAATATGCCAGCCTACACCCCTACTCTCGTAAACATGTCACGTGACGCGGAATGACGGCTGTCTCCTATGGAATGACGGCCTTTTAATTCGCCATCCTGAAGCCAAAATAGCATTAAAATAGCACAGTGGAATGACAGTGGAATGACAGTGTTGTCTGCAGATAAGGAATGCCAATTGACTATAATGGGAGAAAATGACTTATATAATAATATTTCTGAAATTATTGCACATATCAACTATATTTTTGGTATACTTCTTGCTAAGACCATTACACATATTTTACATGCAGAATAACGCGGAATGACGGCTGCCTCCTATGGAATGACGGCCTTTTAATTCGCCATCCTGAAGCCAAAATAGCATAAAAGCAGCTCCATTATGCGATATTAAGACCCCGATGTTACGGTGATCCCCATAGCGCACGCGCTCATCCTTTTCCAAATATGCCCGCCTACACCCCTACTCTCGTAAACATGTCACGTGACGCGGAATGACGGCTGCCTCCTATGGAATGACAGCCTTTTAATTCGCCATCCTGAAGCCAAAATAGCATTAAAGCAGCTCCAATATGCGATATTAAGACCCCGATGTTACAGTGATCCCCATAGCGCACGCGCTCATCCTTTTCCAAATATGCCCGCCTACACCTCTAATCTCGTAAACATGTCACGTGACGCAGAATGACGGCTGCCTCCTATGGAATGACGGCCTTTTAATTCGCCATCCTGAAGCCAAAATAGCATTAAAGCAGCTCCAATATGCGATATTAAGACCCCGATGTTACGGTGATCCCCATAGCGCACGCGCTCATACTTTTCCAAATATGCCCGCCTACACCCCTACTCTCGTAAACATGTCACGTGACGCGGAATGACGGCTGCCTCCTATGGAATGACGGCCTTTTAATTCGACATCCTGAAGCCAAAATAGCATTAAAATAGCACAGTGGAATGACAGTGGAATGACAGTGTTGTCGGCAGATAAGGAATGCCAATTGACTATAATGGGAGAAAATTACTTTTATATTAATATTTCTGAAATTATTGCACATATCAACTATATTTTCGGTATACTTCTTGCTAAGACCATTACACATATGTTACATGCTGAATGACGCGGAATGACGGCTGCCTCCTATGGAATGACGGCCTTTTAATTCGCCATCCTGAAGCCAAAATAGCATTAAAGCAGCTCCATTATGCGATATTAAAACCCCGATGTTACGGTGATCCCCATAGCGCACGCGCTCATCCTTTTCCAAATATGCCCGCCTACACCCCTACTCTCGTAAACATGTCACGTGACGCGGAATGACGGCTGCCTCCTATGGAATGACGGCCTTTTAATTCGCCATCCTGAAGCCAAAATAGCATTAAAATAGCACAGTGGAATGACAGTGGAATGACGGTGTTGTCTGCAGATAAGGAATGCCAATTGACTATAATGGGAGAAAATGACTTTTATATTAATATTTCTGAATATATTGCACATATCAACTATATTTTTGGTATACTTCTTGCTAAGACCATTACACATATTTTAAATGCAGAATATTGCGGAATGACGGCTGCCTCCTATGGAATGACGGCCTTTTAATTCGCCATCCTGAAGCCAAAATAGCATAAAAGCAGCTCCTTTATGCGATATTAAGACCCCGATGTTACGGTGATCCCAGTGGCGTAACTAAAACTTTTGCGCCCCCCCGCCGGGACAATTTCACCGCCCCCCCCCCCCGGACAATTTTGCAGCTGCCCCCCCCCCCCCCGTTAAAAGACCCCCCCGGGAGCTGGCAGGGGGGTCCGTGCGGCGCGGAGGTACCTGTATTAAAGGAGAGCCTGGAGGTCCCTGCGCCGCCTAGTATGATGCTGCCGGGGTCCCTGCAGTGAAGTGGAAATAACGCGCTATCTCCAGCGGATAGCGCGTCATTTCTACTTCACTGCAGGGACCCCGGCAGCATCATACTCAGCGCCGCAGGCGCAGGGACCTCCAGGCTCTCCCTTAAACAGGTACCTCCGCGCCGCACAGACCCCCCTGCCAGCTCCCGCTGCACCCACATGCAGTGGGGAGCTGGCGGAGATCCACCAGCGCCCGCAGCCCCCCGGCGCCTCCCCGCCACCGCGGGGGCTGCGGCCTAATTGTTACGCCACTGGGTGATCCCCATAGCGCACGCACTCATCCTTTTCCAAATATGCCCGCCTACACCCCTACTCTCGTAAACATGTCACGTGACGCGGAATGACGGCTGCCTCCTATGGAATGACGGCCTTTTAATTCGCCATCCTAAAGCCAAAATAGCATTAAAGCAGCTCCAATATGCGATATTAAGACCCCGATGTTACGGTGATCCCCATAGCGCACGCGCTCATTCTTTTCCAAATATGCCCGCCTACACCCCGCCTTTCGTAAACATGTCACGTGACGCGGAATGACGGCTGCCTCCTATGGAATGACGGCCTTTTAATTCGCCATCCTGAAGCCAAAATAGCATTAAAATAGCACAGTGGAATGACAGTGGAATGACAGTGTTGTCTGCAGATAAGGAATGCCAATTGACTATAATGGGAGAAAATGACTTTTATATTAATATTTCTGAAATTATTGCACATATCAACTATATTTTTGGTATACTTCTTGCTAAGACCATTACACATATTTTACATGCAGAATATTGCGGAATGACGGCTGCCTCCTATGGAATAACGGCCTTTTAATTCGCCATCCTGAAGCCAAAATAGCATAAAAGCAGCTCCATTATGCGATATTAAGACCCCGATGTTACGGTGATCCCCATAGCGCACGCGCTCATCCTTTTCCAAATATGCCCGCCTACACCCCTACTCTCGTAAACATGTCACGTGACGCGGAATGACGGCTGCCTCCTATGGAATGACGGCCTTTTAATTCGCCATCCTAAAGCCAAAATAGCATTAAAGCAGCTCCAATATGCGATATTAAGACCCCGATGTTTTGGTGATCCCCATAGCGCACGCGCTCATCCTTTTCCAAATATGCCCGCCTACACCCCTACTCTCGTAAACATGTCACGTGACGCGGAATGACGGCTGCCTCCTATGGAATGACGGCCTTTTAATTCGCCATCCTGAAGCCAAAATAGCATTAAAATAGCACAGTGGAATGACAGTGGAATGACAGTGTTGTCTGCAGATAAGGAATGCCAATTGACTATAATGGGAGAAAATGACTTATATAATAATATTTCTGAAATTATTGCACATATCAACTATATTTATGGTATACTTCTTGCTAAGACCATTACACATATTTTACATGCAGAATAACGCGGAATGACGGCTGACTCCTATGGAATGACGGCCTTTTAATTCGCCATCCTGAAGCCAAAATAGCATAAAAGCAGCTCCATTATGCGATATTAAGACCCCGATGTTACGGTGATCCCCATAGCGCACGCGCTTATCCTTTTCCAAATATGCCCGCCTACACCCCTACTCTCGTAAACATGTCACGTGACGCGGAATGACGGCTGCCTCCTATGGAATGACGGCCTTTTAATTCGCCATCCTAAAGCCAAAATAGCATTAAAGCAGCTCCAATATGCGATATTAAGACCCCGATGTTTTGGTGATCCCCATAGCGCACGCGCTCATCCTTTTCCAAATATGCCCGCCTACACCCCTACTCTCGTAAACATGTCACGTGACGCGGAATGACGGCTGCCTCCTATGGAATGACGGCCTTTTAATTCGCCATCCTGAAGCCAAAATAGCATTAAAATAGCACAGTGGAATGACAGTGGAATGACAGTGTTGTCTGCAGATAAGGAATGCCAATTGACTATAATGGGAGAAAATGACTTATATAATAATATTTCTGAAATTATTGCACATATCAACTATATTTATGGTATACTTCTTGCTAAGACCATTACACATATTTTACATGCAGAATAACGCGGAATGACGGCTGACTCCTATGGAATGACGGCCTTTTAATTCGCCATCCTGAAGCCAAAATAGCATAAAAGCAGCTCCATTATGCGATATTAAGACCCCGATGTTACGGTGATCCCCATAGCGCACGCGCTCATCCTTTTCCAAATATGCCCGCCTACACCCCTACTCTCGTAAACATGTCACGTGACGCGGAATGACGGCTGCCTCCTATGGAATGACGGCCTTTTAATTCGCCATCCTAAAGCCAAAATAGCATTAAAGCAGCTCCAATATGCGATATTAAGACCCCGATGTTTTGGTGATCCCCATAGCGCACGCGCTCATCCTTTTCCAAATATGCCCGCCTACACCCCTACTCTCGTAAACATGTCACGTGACGCGGAATGACGGCTGCCTCCTATGGAATGACGGCCTTTTAATTCGCCATCCTGAAGCCAAAATAGCATTAAAATAGCACAGTGGAATGACAGTGGAATGACAGTGTTGTCTGCAGATAAGGAATGCCAATTGACTATAATGGGAGAAAATGACTTATATAATAATATTTCTGAAATTATTGCACATATCAACTATATTTTTGGTATACTTCTTGCTAAGACCATTACACATATTTTACATGCAGAATAACGCGGAATGACGGCTGCCTCCTATGGAATGACGGCCTTTTAATTCGCCATCCTGAAGCCAAAATAGCATAAAAGCAGCTCCATTATGCGATATTAAGACCCCGATGTTACGGTGATCCCCATAGCGCACGCGCTCATCCTTTTCCAAATATGCCCGCCTACACCCCTACTCTCGTAAACATGTCACGTGACGCGGAATGACGGCTGCCTCCTATGGAATGACAGCCTTTTAATTCGCCATCCTGAAGCCAAAATAGCATTAAAGCAGCTCCAATATGCGATATTAAGACCCCGATGTTACGGTGATCCCCATAGCGCACGCGCTCATCCTTTTCCAAATATGCCCGCCTACACCCCTACTCTCGTAAACATGTCACGTGAAGCGGAATGACGGCTGCCTCCTATGGAATGACGGCCTTTTAATTCGCCATCCTGAAGCCAAAATAGCATTAAAATAGCACAGTGGAATGACAGTGGAATGACAGTGTTGTCTGCAGATAAGGAATGCCAATTGACTATAATGGGAGAAAATGACTTATATATTAATATTTCTGAAATTATTGCACATATCAACTATATTTTTGGTATACTTCTTGCTAAGACCATTACACATATTTTACATGCAGAATGACGCGGAATGACGGCTGCCTCCTATGGAATGACGGCCTTTCAATTCTCCATCCTGAAGCCAAAATAGCATTAAAGCAGCTCCATTATGCGATATTAAGACCCCGATGTTACGGTGATCCCCATAGCGCACGCGCTCATCCTTTTCCAAATATGCCCGTCTACACCCCTACTCTTGTAAACATGTCACCTGAAGCGGAAAGACGGCTTCATCCTATGGAATGACGGCCTTTTAATTCGCCATCCTGAAGCCAAAATAGCATTAAAGCAGCTCCATTATGCGATATTAAGACCCCGATGTTACGGTGATCCCCATAGCGCACGCGCTCATCCTTTTCCAAATATGCCCGCCTACACCCCTAATCTCGTAACCATGTCACGTGACGCAGAATGACGGCTGCCTCCTATGGAATGACGGCCTTTTAATTCGCCATCCTGAAGCCAAAATAGCATTAAAGCAGCTCCAATATGCGATATTAAGACCCCAATGTTACGGTGATCCCCATAGCGCACGCGCTCATACTTTTCCAAATATGCCCGCCTACACCCCTACTCTCGTAAACATGTCACGTGACGCGGAATGACGGCTGCCTCCTATGGAATGACGGCCTTTTAATTCGCCATCCTGAAACCAAAATAGCATTAAAATAGCACAGTGGAATGACAGTGGAATGACAGTGTTGTCTGCAGATAAGGAATGCCAATTGACTATAATGGGAGAAAATGACTTATATATTAATATTTCTGAAATTATTGCACATATCAACTATATTTTTGGTATACTTCTTGCTAAGACCATTACACATATTTTACATGCAGAATGACGCAGAATGACGGCTGCCTCCTATGGAATGACGGCCTTTTAATTCTCCATCCTGAAGCCAAAATAGCATTAAAGCAGCTCCATTATGCGATATTAAGACCCCGATGTTACGGTGATCCCCATAGCGCACGCGCTCATCCTTTTCCAAATATGCCCGTCTACACCCCTACTCTCGTAAACATGTCACCTGACGCGGAATGACGGCTTCATCCTATGGAATGACGGCCTTTTAATTCGCCATCCTGAAGCCAAAATAGCATTAAAGCAGCTCCATTATGCGATATTAAGACCCCGATGTTACGGTGATCCCCATAGCGCACGCGCTCATCCTTTTCCAAATATGCCCGCCTACACCCCTAATCTCGTAAACATGTCACGTGACGCAGAATGACGGCTGCCTCCTATGGAATGACGGCCTTTTAATTCGCCATCCTGAAGCCAAAATAGCATTAAAGCAGCTCCAATATGCGATATTAAGACCCCGATGTTTTGGTGATCCCCATAGCGCACGCGCTCATCCTTTTCCAAATATGCCCGCCTACACCCCTACTCTCGTAAACATGTCACGTGACGCGGAATGACGGCTGCCTCCTATGGAATGACGGCCTTTTAATTCGCCATCCTGAAGCCAAAATAGCATTAAAATAGCACAGTGGAATGACAGTGGAATGACAGTGTTGTCTGCAGATAAGGAATGCCAATTGACTATAATGGGAGAAAATGACTTATATAATAATATTTCTGAAATTATTGCACATATCAACTATATTTTTGGTATACTTCTTGCTAAGACCATTACACATATTTTACATGCAGAATAACGCGGAATGACGGCTGCCTCCTATGGAATGACGGCCTTTTAATTCGCCATCCTGAAGCCAAAATAGCATAAAAGCAGCTCCATTATGCGATATTAAGACCCCGATGTTACGGTGATCCCCATAGCGCACGCGCTCATCCTTTTCCAAATATGCCCGCCTACACCCCTACTCTCGTAAACATGTCACGTGACGCGGAATGACGGCTGCCTCCTATGGAATGACAGCCTTTTAATTCGCCATCCTGAAGCCAAAATAGCATTAAAGCAGCTCCAATATGCGATATTAAGACCCCGATGTTACGGTGATCCCCATAGCGCACGCGCTCATCCTTTTCCAAATATGCCCGCCTACACCCCTACTCTCGTAAACATGTCACGTGAAGCGGAATGACGGCTGCCTCCTATGGAATGACGGCCTTTTAATTCGCCATCCTGAAGCCAAAATAGCATTAAAATAGCACAGTGGAATGACAGTGGAATGACAGTGTTGTCTGCAGATAAGGAATGCCAATTGACTATAATGGGAGAAAATGACTTATATATTAATATTTCTGAAATTATTGCACATATCAACTATATTTTTGGTATACTTCTTGCTAAGACCATTACACATATTTTACATGCAGAATGACGCGGAATGACGGCTGCCTCCTATGGAATGACGGCCTTTCAATTCTCCATCCTGAAGCCAAAATAGCATTAAAGCAGCTCCATTATGCGATATTAAGACCCCGATGTTACGGTGATCCCCATAGCGCACGCGCTCATCCTTTTCCAAATATGCCCGTCTACACCCCTACTCTTGTAAACATGTCACCTGAAGCGGAATGACGGCTTCATCCTATGGAATGACGGCCTTTTAATTCGCCATCCTGAAGCCAAAATAGCATTAAAGCAGCTCCATTATGCGATATTAAGACCCCGATGTTACGGTGATCCCCATAGCGCACGCGCTCATCCTTTTCCAAATATGCCCGCCTACACCCCTAATCTCGTAACCATGTCACGTGACGCAGAATGACGGCTGCCTCCTATGGAATGACGGCCTTTTAATTCGCCATCCTGAAGCCAAAATAGCATTAAAGCAGCTCCAATATGCGATATTAAGACCCCAATGTTACGGTGATCCCCATAGCGCACGCGCTCATACTTTTCCAAATATGCCCGCCTACACCCCTACTCTCGTAAACATGTCACGTGACGCGGAATGACGGCTGCCTCCTATGGAATGACGGCCTTTTAATTCGCCATCCTGAAACCAAAATAGCATTAAAATAGCACAGTGGAATGACAGTGGAATGACAGTGTTGTCTGCAGATAAGGAATGCCAATTGACTATAATGGGAGAAAATGACTTATATATTAATATTTCTGAAATTATTGCACATATCAACTATATTTTTGGTATACTTCTTGCTAAGACCATTACACATATTTTACATGCAGAATGACGCAGAATGACGGCTGCCTCCTATGGAATGACGGCCTTTTAATTCTCCATCCTGAAGCCAAAATAGCATTAAAGCAGCTCCATTATGCGATATTAAGACCCCGATGTTACGGTGATCCCCATAGCGCACGCGCTCATCCTTTTCCAAATATGCCCGTCTACACCCCTACTCTCGTAAACATGTCACCTGACGCGGAATGACGGCTTCATCCTATGGAATGACGGCCTTTTAATTCGCCATCCTGAAGCCAAAATAGCATTAAAGCAGCTCCATTATGCGATATTAAGACCCCGATGTTACGGTGATCCCCATAGCGCACGCGCTCATCCTTTTCCAAATATGCCCGCCTACACCCCTAATCTCGTAAACATGTCACGTGACGCAGAATGACGGCTGCCTCCTATGGAATGACGGCCTTTTAATTCGCCATCCTGAAGCCAAAATAGCATTAAAGCAGCTCCAATATGCGATATTAAGACCCCGATGTTACGGTGATCCCCATAGCGCACGCGCTCATACTTTTCCAAATATGCCCGCCTACACCCCTACTCTCGTAAACATGTCACGTGACGCGGAATGACGGCTGCCTCCTATGGAATGACGGCCTTTTAATTCGCCATCCTGAAGCCAAAATAGCATTAAAATAGCACAGTGGAATGACAGTGGAATGACAGTGTTGTCTGCAGATAAGGAATGCCAATTGACTATAATGGGAGAAAATGACTTTTATATTAATATTTCTGAAATTATTGCACATATCAACTATATTTTCGGTATACTTCTTGCTAAGACCATTACACATATGTTACATGCTGAATGACGCGGAATGACGGCTGCCTCCTATGGAATGACGGCCTTTTAATTCGCCATCCTGAAGCCAAAATAGCATTAAAGCAGCTCCATTATGCGATAATAAGACCCCGATGTTACGGTGATCCCCATAGCGCACGCGCTCATCCTTTTCCAAATATGCCCGCCTACACCCCTACTCTCGTAAACATGTCACCTGACGCGGAATGACGGCTGCCTCCTATGGAATGACAGCCTTTTAATTCGCCATCCTGAAGCCAAAATAGCATTAAAGCAGCTCCATTATGCGATATAAGACCCCGATGTTACGGTGATCCCCATAGCGCACGCGCTCATCCTTTTCCAAATATGCCCGCCTACACCCCTACTCTCGTAAACATGTCACGGGACGCAGAATGACGGCTGCCTCCTATGGAATGACGGCCTTTTAATTCGCCATCCTGAAGCCAAAATAGCATTAAAATAGCACAGTGAAATGACAGTGGAATGACAGTGTTGTCTGCAGATAAGGAATGCCAATTGACTATAATGGGAGAAAATGACTTATATATTAATATTTCTGAAATTATTGCACATATCAACTATATTTTTGGTATACTTCTTGCTAAGACCATTACACATATTTTACATGCAGAATATTGCGGAATGACAGCTGCCTCCTATGGAATGACGGCCTTTTAATTCGCCATCCTGAAGCCAAAATAGCATAAAAGCAGCTCCATTATGCGATATTAAGACCCCCGATGTTACGGTGATCCCCATAGCGCACGCGCTCATCCTTTTCCAAATATGCCCGCCTACACCCCTACTCTCGTAAACATGTCACGTGACGCGGAATGACGGCTGCCTCCTATGGAATGACAGCCTTGTAATTCGCCATCCTGAAGCCAAAATAGCATTAAAGCAGCTCCAATATGCGATATTAAGACCCCGATGTTACGGTGATCCCCATAGCGCACGCGCTCATCCTTTTCCAAATATGCCCGCCTACACCCCTACTCTCGTAAACATGTCACGTGACGCGGAATGACGACTGCCTCCTATGGAATGACGGCCTTTTAATTCGCCATCCTGAAGCCAAAATAGCATTAAAATAGCACAATGGAATGACAGTGGAATGACAGTGTTGTCTGCAGATAAGGAATGCCAATTGACTATAATGGGAGAAAATGACTTATATATTAATATTTCTGAAATTATTGCACATATCAACTATATTTTTGGTATACTTCTTGCTAAGACCATTACACATATTTTACATGCAGAATAACGCGGAATGACGGCTGCCTCCTATGGAATGACGGCCTTTTAATTCGCCATCCTGAAGCCAAAATAGCATTAAAGCAGCTCCAATATGCGATATTAAGACCCCATTGTTACGGTGATCCCCATAGCGCACGCGCTCATCCTTTTCCAAATATGCCCGCCTACACCCCTACTCTCGTAAACATGTCACGTGACGCGGAATGACGGCTGCCTCCTATGGAATGACGGCCTTTTAATTCGCCATCCTGAAGCCAAAATAGCATTAAAATAGCACAGTGGAATGACAGTGGAATGACAGTGTTGTCTGCAGATAAGGAATGCCAATTGACTATAATGGGAGAAAATGACTTATATATTAATATTTCTGAAATTATTGCACATATCAACTATATTTTTGGTATACTTCTTGCTAAGACCATTACACATATTTTACATGCAGAATAACGCGGAATGACGGCTGCCTCCTATGGAATGACGGCCTTTTAATTCGCCATCCTGAAGCCAAAATAGCATAAAAGCAGCTCCATTATGCGATATTAAGACCCCGATGTTACGGTGATCCCCATAGCGCACGCGCTCATCCTTTTCCAAATATGCCCGCCTACACCCCTACTCTCGTAAACATGTCACGTGACGCTGAATGACGGCTGCCTCCTATGGAATGACGGCCTTTTAATTCGCCATCCTGAAGCCAAAATAGCATTAAAGCAGCTCCAATATGCGATATTAAGACCCCGATGTTACGGTGATCCCCATAGCGCACGCGCTCATCCTTTTCCAAATATGCCCGCCTACACCCCTACTCTCGTAAACATGTCACCTGACGCGGAATGACGGCTGCCTCCTATGGAATGACGGCCTTTTAATTCGCCATCCTGAAGCCAAAATAGCATTAAAATACCACAGTGGAATCACAGTGGAATGACAGTGTTGTCTGCAGATAAGGAATGCCAATTGACTATAATGGGAGAAAATGACTTATATATTAATATTTCTGAAATTATTGCACATATCAACTATATTTTTGGTATACTTCTTGCTAAGACCATTACACATATTTTACATGCAGAATGACGCGGAATGACGGCTGCCTCCTATGGAATGACGGCCTTTTAATTCGCCATCCTGAAGCCAAAATAGCATTAAAGCAGCTCCAATATGCGATATTAAGACCCCGATGTTACGGTGATCCCCATAGCGCACGCGCTCATCCTTTTCCAAATATGCCCGCCTACACCCCTACTCTCGTAAACATGTCACGTGACGCGGAATGACAGCTGCCTCCTATGGAATGACGGCCTTTTAATTCGCCATCCTGAAGCCAAAATAGCATTAAAATAGCACAGTGGAATGACAGTGGAATGCCAGTGTTGTCTGCAGATAAGGAATGCCAATTGACTATAATGGGCGAAAATGACTTTTATATTAATATTTCTGAAATTATTGCACATATCAACTATATTTTTCGTATACTTCTTGCTAAGACCATTACACATATTTTACATGCAGAATATTGCGGAATGACGGCTGCCTCCTATGGAATGACGGCCTTTTAATTCGCCATCCTGAAGCCAAAATAGCATAAAAGCAGCTCCATTATGCGATATTAAGACCCCGATGTTACGGTGATCCCCATAGCGCACGCGCTCATCCTTTTCCAAATATGCCCGCCTACACCCCTACTCTCGTAAACATGTCACGTGACGCGGAATGACGGCTGCCTCCTATGGAATGACGGCCTTTTAATTCGCCATCCTGAAGCCAAAATAGAATTAAAGCAGCTCCAATATGCTATATTAAGACCCCGATGTTACGGTGATCCCCATAGCGCACGCGCTCATCCTTTTCCAAATATGCCCGCCTACACCCCTACTCTCGTAAACATGTCACGTGACGCGGAATGACGGCTGCCTCCTATGGAATGACGGCCTTTTAATACGCCATCCTGAAGCCAAAATAGCATTAAAATAGCACAGTGGAATGACAGTGGAATGACAGTGTTGTCTGCAGATAAGGAATGCCAATTGACTATAATGGGCGAAAATGACTTTTATATTAATATTTCTGAAATTATTGCACATATCAACTATATTTTTCGTATACTTCTTGCTAAGACCATTACACATATTTTACATGCAGAATATTGCGGAATGACGGCTGCCTCCTATGGAATGACGGCCTTTTAATTCGCCATCCTGAAGCCAAAATAGCATAAAAGCAGCTCCATTATGCGATATTAAGACCCCGATGTTACGGTGATCCCCATAGCGCACGCGCTCATCCTTTTCCAAATATGCCCGCCTACACCCCTACTCTCGTAAACATGTCACGTGACGCGGAATGACGGCTGCCTCCTATGGAATGACGGCCTTTTAATTCGCCATCCTGAAGCCAAAATAGAATTAAAGCAGCTCCAATATGCTATATTAAGACCCCGATGTTACGGTGATCCCCATAGCGCACGCGCTCATCCTTTTCCAAATATGCCCGCCTACACCCCTACTCTCGTAAACATGTCACGTGACGCGGAATGACGGCTGCCTCCTATGGAATGACGGCCTTTTAATACGCCATCCTGAAGCCAAAATAGCATTAAAATAGCACAGTGGAATGACAGTGGAATGACAGTGTTGTCTGCAGATAAGGAATGCCAATTGACTATAATGGGAGAAAATTACTTTTATATTAATATTTCTGAAATTATTGCACATATCAACTATATTTTTGGTATACTTCTTGCTAAGACCATTACACATATTTTACATGCAGAATATTGCGGAATGACGGCTGCCTCCTATGGAATGACGGCCTTTTAATTCGCCATCCTGAAGCCAAAATAGCATAAAAGCAGCTCCATTATGCGATATTAAGACCCCGATGTTACGGTGATCCCCATAGCGCACGCGCTCATCCTTTTCCAAATATGCCCGCCTACACCCCATCTCTCGTAAACATGTCACGTGATGCGGAATGACGGCTGCCTCCTATGGAATGACGGCCTTTTAATTCGCCATCCTAAAGCCAAAATAGCATTAAAGCAGCTCCAATATGCGATATTAAGACCCCGATGTTACGGTGATCCCCATAGCGCACGCGCTCATCCTTTTCCAAATATGCCCGCCTACACCCCTACTCTCGTAAACATGTCACGTGACGCGGAATGACGGCTGCCTCCTATGGAATGACGGCCTTTTAATTCGCCATCCTGAAGCCAAAATAGCATTAGAATAGCACAGTGGAATGACAGTGTTGTCTGCAGATAAGGAATGCCAATTGACTATAATGGGAGAAAATGACTTATATATTAATATTTCTGAAATTATTGCACATATCAACTATATTTTTGGTATACTTCTTGCTAAGACCATTACACATATTTTACATGCAGAATAACGCGGAATGACGGCTGCCTCCTATGGAATGACGGCCTTTTAATTCGCCATCCTGAAGCCAAAATAGCATAAAAGCAGCTCCATTATGCGATATTAAGACCTCGATGTTACGGTGATCCCCATAGCGCACGCGCTCATCCTTTTCCAAAAATGCCCGCCTACACCCCTACTCTCGTAAACATGTCACGTGACGCGGAATGACGGCTGCCTCCTATGGAATGACGGCCTTTTAATTCGCCATCCTGAAGCCAAAATAGCATTAAAGCAGCTCCAATATGCGATATAAGGACCCCGATGTTACGGTGATCCCCATAGCGCACGCGCTCATCCTTTTCCAAATATGCCCGCCTACACCCCTACTCTCGTAAACATGTCACGTGACGCGGAATGACGGCTGCCTCCTATGGAATGACTGCCTTTTAATTCGCCATCCTGAAGCCAAAATAGCATTAAAATAGCACAGTGGAATGACAGTGGAATGACAGTGTTGTCTGCAGATAAGGAATGCCAATTGACTATAATGGGAGAAAATTACTTATATATTAATATTTCTGAAATTATTGCACATATCAACTATATTTTTGGTATACTTCTTGCTAAGACCATTACACATATTTTACATGCAGAATAACGCGGAATGACGGCTGCCTCCTATGGAATGACGGCCTTTTAATTCTCCATCCTGAAGCCAAAATAGCATTAAAGCAGCTCCATTATGCGATATTAAGACCCCGATTTTACGGTGATCCCCATAGCGCACGCGCTCATCCTTTTCCAAATATGCCCGTCTACACCCCTACTCTCGTAAACATGTCACCTGACGCGGAATGACGGCTGCCTCCTATGGAATGACGGCCTTTTAATTTGCCATCCTGAAGCCAAAATAGCATTAAAATAGCACAGTGGAATGACAGTGGAATGACAGTGTTGTCTGCAGATAAGGAAAGCCAATTGACTATAATGGGAGAAAATGACTTTTATATTAATATTTCTGAAATTATTGCACATATCAACTATATTTTCGGTATACTTCTTGCTAAGACCATTACACATATGTTACATGCTGAATGACGCGGAATGACGGCTGCCTCCTATGGAATGACGGCCTTTTAATTCGCCATCCTGAAGCCAAAATAGCATTAAAGCAGCTCCATTATGCGATATTAAGACCCCGATGTTACGGTGATCCTCATAGCGCACGCGCTCATCCTTTTCCAAATATGCCCGCCTACACCCCTACTCTCGTAAACATGTAACCTGACGCGGAATGACGGCTGCCTCCTATGGAATGACGGCCTTTTAATTCGCCATCCTGAAGCCAAAATAGCATTAAAGCAGCTCCATTATGCGATATTAAGACCCCGATGTTACGGTGATCCCCATAGTGCACGCGTTCATCCTTTTCCAAATATGCCCGCCTACACCCCTACTCTCGTAAACATGTCACCTGACGCGGAATGACGGCTGCCTCCTATGGAATGACAGCCTTTTAATTCGCCATCCTGAAGCCAAAATAGCATTAAAATAGCACAGTGGAATGACAGTGGAATGACAGTGTTGTCTGCAGATAAGGAATGCCAATTGACTATAATGGGAGAAAATGACTTATATATTAATATTTCTGAAATTATTGCACATATCAACTATATTTTTGGTATTCTTCTTGCTAAGACCATTACACATATTTTACATGCAGAATGACGCGGAATGACGGCTGCCTCCTATGGAATGACGGCCTTTTAATTCTCCATCCTAAAGCCAAAATAGCATTAAAGCAGCTCCATTATGCGATATTAAGACCCCGATGTTACGGTGATCCCCATAGCGCACGCGCTCATCCTTTTCCAAATATGCCCGTCTACACCCCTACTCTCGTACACATGTCACCTGACGCGGAATGACGGCTTCATCCTATGGAATGACGGCCTTTTAATTCGCCATCCTGAAGCCAAAATAGCATTAAAGCAGCTATATTATGCGATATTAAGACCCCGATGTTACGGTGATCCCAATAGCGCACGCGCTCATCCTTTTCCAAATATGCCCGCCTACACCTCTAATCTCGTAAACATGTCACGTGACGCAGAATGACGGCTACCTCCTATGGAATGACGGCCTTTTAATTCGCCATCCTGAAGCCAAAATAGCATTAAAGCAGCTCCAATATGCGATATTAAGACCCCGATGTTACGGTGATCCCCATAGCGCACGCGCTCATACTTTTCCAAATATGCCCGCCTACACCCCTACTCTCGTAAACATGTCACGTGACGCGGAATGACGGCTGCCTCCTATGGAATGACGGCCTTTTAATTCGACATCCTGAAGCCAAAATAGCATTAAAATAGCACAGTGGAATGACAGTGGAATGACAGTGTTGTCGGCAGATAAGGAATGCCAATTGACTATAATGGGAGAAAATGACTTTTATATTAATATTTCTGAAATTATTGCACATATCAACTATATTTTCGGTATACTTCTTGCTAAGACCATTACACATATGTTACATGCTGAATGACGCGGAATGACGGCTGCCTCCTATGGAATGACGGCCTTTTAATTCGCCATCCTGAAGCCAAAATAGCATTAAAGCAGCTCCATTATGCGATATTAAGACCCCGATGTTACGGTGATCCCCATAGCGCACGCGCTCATCCTTTTCCAAATATGCCCGCCTACACCCCTACTCTCGTAAACATGTCACGTGACGCGGAATGACGGCTGCCTCCTATGGAATGACGGCCTTTTAATTCGCCATCCTGAAGCCAAAATAGCATTAAAATAGCACAGTGGAATGACAGTGGAATGACGGTGTTGTCTGCAGATAAGGAATGCCAATTGACTATATTGGGAGAAAATTACTTTTATATTAATATTTCTGAAATTATTGCACATATCAACTATATTTTTGGTATACTTCTTGCTAAGACCATTACACATATTTTAAATGCAGAATATTGCGGAATGACGGCTGCCTCCTATGGAATGACGGCCTTTTAATTCGCCATCCTGAAGCCAAAATAGCATAAAAGCAGCTCCATTAGGCGATATTAAGACCCCGATGTTACGGTGATCCCAGTGGCGTAACTAAAACTTTTGCGCCCCCCCGCCGGGACAATTTCACCGCCCCCCCCCCCCGGACAATTTTGCAGCTGCCCCCCCGTTAAAAGACCCCCCCGGGAGCTGGCAGGGGGGTCCGTGCGGCGCGGAGGTACCTGTATTAAAGGAGAGCCTGGAGGTCCCTGCGCCGCCTAGTATGATGCTGCCGGGGTCCCTGCAGTGAAGTGGAAATAACGCGCTATCTCCAGCGGATAGCGCGTTATTTCCACTTCACTGCAGGGACCCCGGCAGCATCATACTCAGCGCCGCAGGCGCAGGGACCTCCAGGCTCTCCCTTAAACAGGTACCTCCGCGCCGCACAGACCCCCCTGCCAGCTCCCGCTGCACCCACATGCAGTGGGGAGCTGGCGGAGATCCACCAGCGCCCGCAGCCCCCCGGCGCCTCCCCGCCACCGCGGGGGCTGCGGCCTAATTGTTACGCCACTGGGTGATCCCCATAGCGCACGCGCTCATCCTTTTCCAAATATGCCCGCCTACACCCCTACTCTCATAAACATGTCACGTGACGCGGAATGACGGCTGCCTCCTATGGAATGACGGCCTTTTAATTCGCCATCCTAAAGCCAAAATAGCATTAAAGCAGCTCCAATATGCGATATTAAGACCCCGATGTTACGGTGATCCCCATAGCGCACGCGCTCATTCTTTTCCAAATATGCCCGCCTACACCCCGCCTTTCGTAAACATGTCACGTGACGCGGAATGACGGCTGCCTCCTATGGAATGACGGCCTTTTAATTCGCCATCCTGAAGCCAAAATAGCATTAAAATAGCACAGTGGAATGACAGTGGAATGACAGTGTTGTCTGCAGATAAGGAATGCCAATTGACTATAATGGGAGAAAATGACTTTTATATTAATATTTCTGAAATTATTGCACATATCAACTATATTTTTGGTATACTTCTTGCTAAGACCATTACACATATTTTACATGCAGAATATTGCGGAATGACGGCTGCCTCCTATGGAATAACGGCCTTTTAATTCGCCATCCTGAAGCCAAAATAGCATAAAAGCAGCTCCATTATGCGATATTAAGACCCCGATGTTACGGTGATCCCCATAGCGCACGCGCTCATCCTTTTCGAAATATGCCCGCCTACACCCCTACTCTCGTAAACATGTCACGTGACGCGGAATGACGGCTGCCTCCTATGGAATGACGGCCTTTTAATTCGCCATCCTAAAGCCAAAATAGCATTAAAGCAGCTCCAATATGCGATATTAAGACCCCGATGTTTTGGTGATCCCCATAGCGCACGCGCTCATCCTTTTCCAAATATGCCAGCCTACACCCCTACTCTCGTAAACATGTCACGTGACGCGGAATGACGGCTGTCTCCTATGGAATGACGGCCTTTTAATTCGCCATCCTGAAGCCAAAATAGCATTAAAATAGCACAGTGGAATGACAGTGGAATGACAGTGTTGTCTGCAGATAAGGAATGCCAATTGACTATAATGGGAGAAAATGACTTATATATTAATATTTCTGAAATTATTGCACATATCAACTATATTTTTGGTATACTTCTTGCTAAGACCATTACACATATTTTACATGCAGAATGACGCGGAATGACGGCTGCCTCCTATGGAATGACGGCCTTTCAATTCTCCATCCTGAAGCCAAAATAGCATTAAAGCAGCTCCATTATGCGATATTAAGACCCCGATGTTACGGTGATCCCCATAGCGCACGCGCTCATCCTTTTCCAAATATGCCCGTCTACACCCCTACTCTCGTAAACATGTCACCTGAAGCGGAATGACGGCTTCATCCTATGGAATGACGGCCTTTTAATTCGCCATCCTGAAGCCAAAATAGCATTAAAGCAGCTCCATTATGCGATATTAAGACCCCGATGTTACGGTGATCCCCATAGCGCACGCGCTCATCCTTTTCCAAATATGCCCGCCTACACCCCTAATCTCATAACCATGTCACGTGACGCAGAATGACGGCTGCCTCCTATGGAATGACGGCCTTTTAATTCGCCATCCTGAAGCCAAAATAGCATTAAAGCAGCTCCAATATGCGATATTAAGACCCCAATGTTACGGTGATCCCCATAGCGCACGCGCTCATACTTTTCCAAATATGCCCGCCTACACCCCTACTCTCGTAAACATGTCACGTGACGCGGAATGACGGCTGCCTCCTATGGAATGACGGCCTTTTAATTCGCCATCCTGAAGCCAAAATAGCATTAAAATAGCACAGTGGAATGACAGTGGAATGACAGTGTTGTCTGCAGATAAGGAATGCCAATTGACTATAATGGGAGAAAATGACTTATATATTAATATTTCTGAAATTATTGCACATATCAACTATATTTTTGGTATACTTCTTGCTAAGACCATTACACATATTTTACATGCAGAATGACGCAGAATGACGGCTGCCTCCTATGGAATGACGGCCTTTTAATTCTCCATCCTGAAGCCAAAATAGCATTAAAGCAGCTCCATTATGCGATATTAAGACCCCGATGTTACGGTGATCCCCATAGCGCACGCGCTCATCCTTTTCCAAATATGCCCGTCTACACCCCTACTCTCGTAAACATGTCACCTGACGCGGAATGACGGCTTCATCCTATGGAATGACGGCCTTTTAATTCGCCATCCTGAAGCCAAAATAGCATTAAAGCAGCTCCATTATGCGATATTAAGACCCCGATGTTACGGTGATCCCCATAGCGCACGCGCTCATCCTTTTCCAAATATGCCCGCCTACACCCCTAATCTCGTAAACATGTCACGTGACGCAGAATGACGGCTGCCTCCTATGGAATGACGGCCTTTTAATTCGCCATCCTGAAGCCAAAATAGCATTAAAGCAGCTCCAATATGCGATATTAAGACCCCGATGTTACGGTGATCCCCATAGCGCACGCGCTCATACTTTTCCAAATATGCCCGCCTACACCCCTACTCTCGTAAACATGTCACGTGACGCGGAATGACGGCTGCCTCCTATGGAATGACGGCCTTTTAATTCGCCATCCTGAAGCCAAAATAGCATTAAAATAGCACAGTGGAATGACAGTGGAATGACAGTGTTGTCTGCAGATAAGGAATGCCAATTGACTATAATGGGAGAAAATGACATATATATTAATATTTCTGAAATTATTGTACATATCAACTATATTTTTGGTATACTTCTTGCTAAGACCATTACACATATTTTACATGCAGAATATTGCGGAATGACGGCTGCCTCCTATGGAATGACGGCCTTTTAATTCGCCATCCTGAAGCCAAAATAGCATAAAAGCAGCTCCATTATGCGATATTAAGACCCCCGATGTTACGGTGATCCCCATAGCGCACGCGCTCATCCTTTTCCAAATATGCCCGCCTACACCCCTACTCTCGTAAACATGTCACGTGACGCGGAATGACGGCTGCCTCCTATGGAATGACAGCCTTGTAATTCGCCATCCTGAAGCCAAAATAGCATTAAAGCAGCTCCAATATGCGATATTAAGACCCCGATGTTACGGTGATCCCCATAGCGCACGCGCTCATCCTTTTCCAAATATGCCCGCCTACACCCCTACTCTCGTAAACATGTCACGTGACGCGGAATGACGACTGCCTCCTATGGAATGACGGCCTTTTAATTCGCCATCCTGAAGCCAAAATAGCATTAAAATAGCACAATGGAATGACAGTGGAATGACAGTGTTGTCTGCAGATAAGGAATGCCAATTGACTATAATGGGAGAAAATGACTTATATATTAATATTTCTGAAATTATTGCACATATCAACTATATTTTTGGTATACTTCTTGCTAAGACCATTACACATATTTTACATGCAGAATAACGCGGAATGACGGCTGCCTCCTATGGAATGACGGCCTTTTAATTCGCCATCCTGAAGCCAAAATAGCATTAAAGCAGCTCCAATATGCGATATTAAGACCCCATTGTTACGGTGATCCCCATAGCGCACGCGCTCATCCTTTTCCAAATATGCCCGCCTACACCCCTACTCTCGTAAACATGTCACGTGACGCGGAATGACGGCTGCCTCCTATGGAATGACGGCCTTTTAATTCGCCATCCTGAAGCCAAAATAGCATTAAAATAGCACAGTGGAATGACAGTGGAATGACAGTGTTGTCTGCAGATAAGGAATGCCAATTGACTATAATGGGAGAAAATGACTTATATATTAATATTTCTGAAATTATTGCACATATCAACTATATTTTTGGTATACTTCTTGCTAAGACCATTACACATATTTTACATGCAGAATAACGCGGAATGACGGCTGCCTCCTATGGAATGACGGCCTTTTAATTCGCCATCCTGAAGCCAAAATAGCATAAAAGCAGCTCCATTATGCGATATTAAGACCCCGATGTTACGGTGATCCCCATAGCGCACGCGCTCATCCTTTTCCAAATATGCCCGCCTACACCCCTACTCTCGTAAACATGTCACGTGACGCTGAATGACGGCTGCCTCCTATGGAATGACGGCCTTTTAATTCGCCATCCTGAAGCCAAAATAGCATTAAAGCAGCTCCAATATGCGATATTAAGACCCCGATGTTACGGTGATCCCCATAGCGCACGCGCTCATCCTTTTCCAAATATGCCCGCCTACACCCCTACTCTCGTAAACATGTCACCTGACGCGGAATGACGGCTGCCTCCTATGGAATGACGGCCTTTTAATTCGCCATCCTGAAGCCAAAATAGCATTAAAATACCACAGTGGAATCACAGTGGAATGACAGTGTTGTCTGCAGATAAGGAATGCCAATTGACTATAATGGGAGAAAATGACTTATATATTAATATTTCTGAAATTATTGCACATATCAACTATATTTTTGGTATACTTCTTGCTAAGACCATTACACATATTTTACATGCAGAATGACGCGGAATGACGGCTGCCTCCTATGGAATGACGGCCTTTTAATTCGCCATCCTGAAGCCAAAATAGCATTAAAGCAGCTCCAATATGCGATATTAAGACCCCGATGTTACGGTGATCCCCATAGCGCACGCGCTCATCCTTTTCCAAATATGCCCGCCTACACCCCTACTCTCGTAAACATGTCACGTGACGCGGAATGACAGCTGCCTCCTATGGAATGACGGCCTTTTAATTCGCCATCCTGAAGCCAAAATAGCATTAAAATAGCACAGTGGAATGACAGTGGAATGCCAGTGTTGTCTGCAGATAAGGAATGCCAATTGACTATAATGGGCGAAAATGACTTTTATATTAATATTTCTGAAATTATTGCACATATCAACTATATTTTTCGTATACTTCTTGCTAAGACCATTACACATATTTTACATGCAGAATATTGCGGAATGACGGCTGCCTCCTATGGAATGACGGCCTTTTAATTCGCCATCCTGAAGCCAAAATAGCATAAAAGCAGCTCCATTATGCGATATTAAGACCCCGATGTTACGGTGATCCCCATAGCGCACGCGCTCATCCTTTTCCAAATATGCCCGCCTACACCCCTACTCTCGTAAACATGTCACGTGACGCGGAATGACGGCTGCCTCCTATGGAATGACGGCCTTTTAATTCGCCATCCTGAAGCCAAAATAGAATTAAAGCAGCTCCAATATGCTATATTAAGACCCCGATGTTTTGGTGATCCCCATAGCGCACGCGCTCATCCTTTTCCAAATATGCCAGCCTACACCCCTACTCTCGTAAACATGTCACGTGACGCGGAATGACGGCTGTCTCCTATGGAATGACGGCCTTTTAATTCGCCATCCTGAAGCCAAAATAGCATTAAAATAGCACAGTGGAATGACAGTGGAATGACAGTGTTGTCTGCAGATAAGGAATGCCAATTGACTATAATGGGAGAAAATGACTTATATATTAATATTTCTGAAATTATTGCACATATCAACTATATTTTTGGTATACTTCTTGCTAAGACCATTACACATATTTTACATGCAGAATGACGCGGAATGACGGCTGCCTCCTATGGAATGACGGCCTTTCAATTCTCCATCCTGAAGCCAAAATAGCATTAAAGCAGCTCCATTATGCGATATTAAGACCCCGATGTTACGGTGATCCCCATAGCGCACGCGCTCATCCTTTTCCAAATATGCCCGTCTACACCCCTACTCTCGTAAACATGTCACCTGAAGCGGAATGACGGCTTCATCCTATGGAATGACGGCCTTTTAATTCGCCATCCTGAAGCCAAAATAGCATTAAAGCAGCTCCATTATGCGATATTAAGACCCCGATGTTACGGTGATCCCCATAGCGCACGCGCTCATCCTTTTCCAAATATGCCCGCCTACACCCCTAATCTCATAACCATGTCACGTGACGCAGAATGACGGCTGCCTCCTATGGAATGACGGCCTTTTAATTCGCCATCCTGAAGCCAAAATAGCATTAAAGCAGCTCCAATATGCGATATTAAGACCCCAATGTTACGGTGATCCCCATAGCGCACGCGCTCATACTTTTCCAAATATGCCCGCCTACACCCCTACTCTCGTAAACATGTCACGTGACGCGGAATGACGGCTGCCTCCTATGGAATGACGGCCTTTTAATTCGCCATCCTGAAGCCAAAATAGCATTAAAATAGCACAGTGGAATGACAGTGGAATGACAGTGTTGTCTGCAGATAAGGAATGCCAATTGACTATAATGGGAGAAAATGACTTATATATTAATATTTCTGAAATTATTGCACATATCAACTATATTTTTGGTATACTTCTTGCTAAGACCATTACACATATTTTACATGCAGAATGACGCAGAATGACGGCTGCCTCCTATGGAATGACGGCCTTTTAATTCTCCATCCTGAAGCCAAAATAGCATTAAAGCAGCTCCATTATGCGATATTAAGACCCCGATGTTACGGTGATCCCCATAGCGCACGCGCTCATCCTTTTCCAAATATGCCCGTCTACACCCCTACTCTCGTAAACATGTCACCTGACGCGGAATGACGGCTTCATCCTATGGAATGACGGCCTTTTAATTCGCCATCCTGAAGCCAAAATAGCATTAAAGCAGCTCCATTATGCGATATTAAGACCCCGATGTTACGGTGATCCCCATAGCGCACGCGCTCATCCTTTTCCAAATATGCCCGCCTACACCCCTAATCTCGTAAACATGTCACGTGACGCAGAATGACGGCTGCCTCCTATGGAATGACGGCCTTTTAATTCGCCATCCTGAAGCCAAAATAGCATTAAAGCAGCTCCAATATGCGATATTAAGACCCCGATGTTACGGTGATCCCCATAGCGCACGCGCTCATACTTTTCCAAATATGCCCGCCTACACCCCTACTCTCGTAAACATGTCACGTGACGCGGAATGACGGCTGCCTCCTATGGAATGACGGCCTTTTAATTCGCCATCCTGAAGCCAAAATAGCATTAAAATAGCACAGTGGAATGACAGTGGAATGACAGTGTTGTCTGCAGATAAGGAATGCCAATTGACTATAATGGGAGAAAATGACTTATATATTAATATTTCTGAAATTATTGTACATATCAACTATATTTTTGGTATACTTCTTGCTAAGACCATTACACATATTTTACATGCAGAATATTGCGGAATGACGGCTGCCTCCTATGGAATGACGGCCTTTTAATTCGCCATCCTGAAGCCAAAATAGCATAAAAGCAGCTCCATTATGCGATATTAAGACCCCCGATGTTACGGTGATCCCCATAGCGCACGCGCTCATCCTTTTCCAAATATGCCCGCCTACACCCCTACTCTCGTAAACATGTCACGTGACGCGGAATGACGGCTGCCTCCTATGGAATGACAGCCTTGTAATTCGCCATCCTGAAGCCAAAATAGCATTAAAGCAGCTCCAATATGCGATATTAAGACCCCGATGTTACGGTGATCCCCATAGCGCACGCGCTCATCCTTTTCCAAATATGCCCGCCTACACCCCTACTCTCGTAAACATGCCACGTGACGCGGAATGACGACTGCCTCCTATGGAATGACGGCCTTTTAATTCGCCATCCTGAAGCCAAAATAGCATTAAAATAGCACAATGGAATGACAGTGGAATGACAGTGTTGTCTGCAGATAAGGAATGCCAATTGACTATAATGGGAGAAAATGACTTATATATTAATATTTCTGAAATTATTGCACATATCAACTATATTTTTGGTATACTTCTTGCTAAGACCATTACACATATTTTACATGCAGAATAACGCGGAATGACGGCTGCCTCCTATGGAATGACGGCCTTTTAATTCGCCATCCTGAAGCCAAAATAGCATTAAAGCAGCTCCAATATGCGATATTAAGACCCCATTGTTACGGTGATCCCCATAGCGCACGCGCTCATCCTTTTCCAAATATGCCCGCCTACACCCCTACTCTCGTAAACATGTCACGTGACGCGGAATGACGGCTGCCTCCTATGGAATGACGGCCTTTTAATTCGCCATCCTGAAGCCAAAATAGCATTAAAATAGCACAGTGGAATGACAGTGGAATGACAGTGTTGTCTGCAGATAAGGAATGCCAATTGACTATAATGGGAGAAAATGACTTATATATTAATATTTCTGAAATTATTGCACATATCAACTATATTTTTGGTATACTTCTTGCTAAGACCATTACACATATTTTACATGCAGAATAACGCGGAATGACGGCTGCCTCCTATGGAATGACGGCCTTTTAATTCGCCATCCTGAAGCCAAAATAGCATAAAAGCAGCTCCATTATGCGATATTAAGACCCCGATGTTACGGTGATCCCCATAGCGCACGCGCTCATCCTTTTCCAAATATGCCCGCCTACACCCCTACTCTCGTAAACATGTCACGTGACGCTGAATGACGGCTGCCTCCTATGGAATGACGGCCTTTTAATTCGCCATCCTGAAGCCAAAATAGCATTAAAGCAGCTCCAATATGCGATATTAAGACCCCGATGTTACGGTGATCCCCATAGCGCACGCGCTCATCCTTTTCCAAATATGCCCGCCTACACCCCTACTCTCGTAAACATGTCACCTGACGCGGAATGACGGCTGCCTCCTATGGAATGACGGCCTTTTAATTCGCCATCCTGAAGCCAAAATAGCATTAAAATACCACAGTGGAATCACAGTGGAATGACAGTGTTGTCTGCAGATAAGGAATGCCAATTGACTATAATGGGAGAAAATGACTTATATATTAATATTTCTGAAATTATTGCACATATCAACTATATTTTTGGTATACTTCTTGCTAAGACCATTACACATATTTTACATGCAGAATGACGCGGAATGACGGCTGCC
The DNA here is from genome assembly GCF_055691185.1 of Crinia signifera. Lineage (NCBI taxonomy): Eukaryota > Metazoa > Chordata > Amphibia > Anura > Myobatrachidae > Crinia > Crinia signifera. The sequence continues at coordinate 32,948 of NW_028142156.1, read as the reverse complement.
TCCTATGGAATGACGGCCTTTTAATTCGCCATCCTGAAGCCAAAATAGCATTAAAGCAGCTCCAATATGCGATATTAAGACCCCGATGTTACGGTGATCCCCATAGCGCACGCGCTCATCCTTTTCCAAATATGCCCGCCTACACCCCTACTCTCGTAAACATGTCACGTGACGCGGAATGACAGCTGCCTCCTATGGAATGACGGCCTTTTAATTCGCCATCCTGAAGCCAAAATAGCATTAAAATAGCACAGTGGAATGACAGTGGAATGCCAGTGTTGTCTGCAGATAAGGAATGCCAATTGACTATAATGGGCGAAAATGACTTTTATATTAATATTTCTGAAATTATTGCACATATCAACTATATTTTTCGTATACTTCTTGCTAAGACCATTACACATATTTTACATGCAGAATATTGCGGAATGACGGCTGCCTCCTATGGAATGACGGCCTTTTAATTCGCCATCCTGAAGCCAAAATAGCATAAAAGCAGCTCCATTATGCGATATTAAGACCCCGATGTTACGGTGATCCCCATAGCGCACGCGCTCATCCTTTTCCAAATATGCCCGCCTACACCCCTACTCTCGTAAACATGTCACGTGACGCGGAATGACGGCTGCCTCCTATGGAATGACGGCCTTTTAATTCGCCATCCTGAAGCCAAAATAGAATTAAAGCAGCTCCAATATGCTATATTAAGACCCCGATGTTACGGTGATCCCCATAGCGCACGCGCTCATCCTTTTCCAAATATGCCCGCCTACACCCCTACTCTCGTAAACATGTCACGTGACGCGGAATGACGGCTGCCTCCTATGGAATGACGGCCTTTTAATACGCCATCCTGAAGCCAAAATAGCATTAAAATAGCACAGTGGAATGACAGTGGAATGACAGTGTTGTCTGCAGATAAGGAATGCCAATTGACTATAATGGGAGAAAATTACTTTTATATTAATATTTCTGAAATTATTGCACATATCAACTATATTTTTGGTATACTTCTTGCTAAGACCATTACACATATTTTACATGCAGAATATTGCGGAATGACGGCTGCCTCCTATGGAATGACGGCCTTTTAATTCGCCATCCTGAAGCCAAAATAGCATAAAAGCAGCTCCATTATGCGATATTAAGACCCCGATGTTACGGTGATCCCCATAGCGCACGCGCTCATCCTTTTCCAAATATGCCCGCCTACACCCCATCTCTCGTAAACATGTCACGTGATGCGGAATGACGGCTGCCTCCTATGGAATGACGGCCTTTTAATTCGCCATCCTAAAGCCAAAATAGCATTAAAGCAGCTCCAATATGCGATATTAAGACCCCGATGTTACGGTGATCCCCATAGCGCACGCGCTCATCCTTTTCCAAATATGCCCGCCTACACCCCTACTCTCGTAAACATGTCACGTGACGCGGAATGACGGCTGCCTCCTATGGAATGACGGCCTTTTAATTCGCCATCCTGAAGCCAAAATAGCATTAGAATAGCACAGTGGAATGACAGTGTTGTCTGCAGATAAGGAATGCCAATTGACTATAATGGGAGAAAATGACTTATATATTAATATTTCTGAAATTATTGCACATATCAACTATATTTTTGGTATACTTCTTGCTAAGACCATTACACATATTTTACATGCAGAATAACGCGGAATGACGGCTGCCTCCTATGGAATGACGGCCTTTTAATTCGCCATCCTGAAGCCAAAATAGCATAAAAGCAGCTCCATTATGCGATATTAAGACCCCGATGTTACGGTGATCCCCATAGCGCACGCGCTCATCCTTTTCCAAAAATGCCCGCCTACACCCCTACTCTCGTAAACATGTCACGTGACGCGGAATGACGGCTGCCTCCTATGGAATGACGGCCTTTTAATTCGCCATCCTGAAGCCAAAATAGCATTAAAGCAGCTCCAATATGCGATATTAGGACCCCGATGTTACGGTGATCCCCATAGCGCACGCGCTCATCCTTTTCCAAATATGCCCGCCTACACCCCTACTCTCGTAAACATGTCACGTGACGCGGAATGACGGCTGCCTCCTATGGAATGACTGCCTTTTAATTCGCCATCCTGAAGCCAAAATAGCATTAAAATAGCACAGTGGAATGACAGTGGAATGACAGTGTTGTCTGCAGATAAGGAATGCCAATTGACTATAATGGGAGAAAATTACTTATATATTAATATTTCGGAAATTATTGCACATATCAACTATATTTTTGGTATACTTCTTGCTAAGACCATTACACATATTTTACATGCAGAATAACGCGGAATGACGGCTGCCTCCTATGGAATGACGGCCTTTTAATTCTCCATCCTGAAGCCAAAATAGCATTAAAGCAGCTCCATTATGCGATATTAAGACCCCGATTTTACGGTGATCCCCATAGCGCACGCGCTCATCCTTTTCCAAATATGCCCGTCTACACCCCTACTCTCGTAAACATGTCACCTGACGCGGAATGACGGCTGCCTCCTATGGAATGACGGCCTTTTAATTTGCCATCCTGAAGCCAAAATAGCATTAAAATAGCACAGTGGAATGACAGTGGAATGACAGTGTTGTCTGCAGATAAGGAAAGCCAATTGACTATAATGGGAGAAAATGACTTTTATATTAATATTTCTGAAATTATTGCACATATCAACTATATTTTCGGTATACTTCTTGCTAAGACCATTACACATATGTTACATGCTGAATGACGCGGAATGACGGCTGCCTCCTATGGAATGACGGCCTTTTAATTCGCCATCCTGAAGCCAAAATAGCATTAAAGCAGCTCCATTATGCGATATTAAGACCCCGATGTTACGGTGATCCTCATAGCGCACGCGCTCATCCTTTTCCAAATATGCCCGCCTACACCCCTACTCTCGTAAACATGTAACCTGACGCGGAATGACGGCTGCCTCCTATGGAATGACGGCCTTTTAATTCGCCATCCTGAAGCCAAAATAGCATTAAAGCAGCTCCAATATGCGATATTAAGACCCCATTGTTACGGTGATCCCCATAGCGCACGCGCTCATCCTTTTCCAAATATGCCCGCCTACACCCCTACTCTCGTAAACATGTCACGTGACGCGGAATGACGGCTGCCTCCTATGGAATGACGGCCTTTTAATTCGCCATCCTGAAGCCAAAATAGCATTAAAATAGCACAGTGGAATGACAGTGGAATGACAGTGTTGTCTGCAGATAAGGAATGCCAATTGACTATAATGGGAGAAAATGACTTATATATTAATATTTCTGAAATTATTGCACATATCAACTATATTTTTGGTATACTTCTTGCTAAGACCATTACACATATTTTACATGCAGAATAACGCGGAATGACGGCTGCCTCCTATGGAATGACGGCCTTTTAATTCGCCATCCTGAAGCCAAAATAGCATAAAAGCAGCTCCATTATGCGATATTAAGACCCCGATGTTACGGTGATCCCCATAGCGCACGCGCTCATCCTTTTCCAAATATGCCCGCCTACACCCCTACTCTCGTAAACATGTCACGTGACGCTGAATGACGGCTGCCTCCTATGGAATGACGGCCTTTTAATTCGCCATCCTGAAGCCAAAATAGCATTAAAGCAGCTCCAATATGCGATATTAAGACCCCGATGTTACGGTGATCCCCATAGCGCACACGCTCATCCTTTTCCAAATATGCCCGCCTACACCCCTACTCTCGTAAACATGTCACCTGACGCGGAATGACGGCTGCCTCCTATGGAATGACGGCCTTTTAATTCGCCATCCTGAAGCCAAAATAGCATTAAAATAGCACAGTGGAATCACAGTGGAATGCCAGTGTTGTCTGCAGATAAGGAATGCCAATTGACTATAATGGGCGAAAATGACTTTTATATTAATATTTCTGAAATTATTGCACATATCAACTATATTTTTCGTATACTTCTTGCTAAGACCATTACACATATTTTACATGCAGAATATTGCGGAATGACGGCTGCCTCCTATGGAATGACGGCCTTTTAATTCGCCATCCTGAAGCCAAAATAGCATAAAAGCAGCTCCATTATGCGATATTAAGACCCCGATGTTACGGTGATCCCCATAGCGCACGCGCTCATCCTTTTCCAAATATGCCCGCCTACACCCCTACTCTCGTAAACATGTCACGTGACGCGGAATGACGGCTGCCTCCTATGGAATGACGGCCTTTTAATTCGCCATCCTGAAGCCAAAATAGAATTAAAGCAGCTCCAATATGCTATATTAAGACCCCGATGTTACGGTGATCCCCATAGCGCACGCGCTCATCCTTTTCCAAATATGCCCGCCTACACCCCTACTCTCGTAAACATGTCACGTGACGCGGAATGACGGCTGCCTCCTATGGAATGACGGCCTTTTAATACGCCATCCTGAAGCCAAAATAGCATTAAAATAGCACAGTGGAATGACAGTGGAATGACAGTGTTGTCTGCAGATAAGGAATGCCAATTGACTATAATGGGAGAAAATTACTTTTATATTAATATTTCTGAAATTATTGCACATATCAACTATATTTTTGGTATACTTCTTGCTAAGACCATTACACATATTTTACATGCAGAATATTGCGGAATGACGGCTGCCTCCTATGGAATGACGGCCTTTTAATTCGCCATCCTGAAGCCAAAATAGCATAAAAGCAGCTCCATTATGCGATATTAAGACCCCGATGTTACGGTGATCCCCATAGCGCACGCGCTCATCCTTTTCCAAATATGCCCGCCTACACCCCATCTCTCGTAAACATGTCACGTGATGCGGAATGACGGCTGCCTCCTATGGAATGACGGCCTTTTAATTCGCCATCCTAAAGCCAAAATAGCATTAAAGCAGCTCCAATATGCGATATTAAGACCCCGATGTTACGGTGATCCCCATAGCGCACGCGCTCATCCTTTTCCAAATATGCCCGCCTACACCCCTACTCTCGTAAACATGTCACGTGACGCGGAATGACGGCTGCCTCCTATGGAATGACGGCCTTTTAATTCGCCATCCTGAAGCCAAAATAGCATTAGAATAGCACAGTGGAATGACAGTGTTGTCTGCAGATAAGGAATGCCAATTGACTATAATGGGAGAAAATGACTTATATATTAATATTTCTGAAATTATTGCACATATCAACTATATTTTTGGTATACTTCTTGCTAAGACCATTACACATATTTTACATGCAGAATAACGCGGAATGACGGCTGCCTCCTATGGAATGACGGCCTTTTAATTCGCCATCCTGAAGCCAAAATAGCATAAAAGCAGCTCCATTATGCGATATTAAGACCCCGATGTTACGGTGATCCCCATAGCGCACGCGCTCATCCTTTTCCAAAAATGCCCGCCTACACCCCTACTCTCGTAAACATGTCACGTGACGCGGAATGACGGCTGCCTCCTATGGAATGACGGCCTTTTAATTCGCCATCCTGAAGCCAAAATAGCATTAAAGCAGCTCCAATATGCGATATTAGGACCCCGATGTTACGGTGATCCCCATAGCGCACGCGCTCATCCTTTTCCAAATATGCCCGCCTACACCCCTACTCTCGTAAACATGTCACGTGACGCGGAATGACGGCTGCCTCCTATGGAATGACTGCCTTTTAATTCGCCATCCTGAAGCCAAAATAGCATTAAAATAGCACAGTGGAATGACAGTGGAATGACAGTGTTGTCTGCAGATAAGGAATGCCAATTGACTATAATGGGAGAAAATTACTTATATATTAATATTTCTGAAATTATTGCACATATCAACTATATTTTTGGTATACTTCTTGCTAAGACCATTACACATATTTTACATGCAGAATAACGCGGAATGACGGCTGCCTCCTATGGAATGACGGCCTTTTAATTCTCCATCCTGAAGCCAAAATAGCATTAAAGCAGCTCCATTATGCGATATTAAGACCCCGATTTTACGGTGATCCCCATAGCGCACGCGCTCATCCTTTTCCAAATATGCCCGTCTACACCCCTACTCTCGTAAACATGTCACCTGACGCGGAATGACGGCTGCCTCCTATGGAATGACGGCCTTTTAATTTGCCATCCTGAAGCCAAAATAGCATTAAAATAGCACAGTGGAATGACAGTGGAATGACAGTGTTGTCTGCAGATAAGGAAAGCCAATTGACTATAATGGGAGAAAATGACTTTTATATTAATATTTCTGAAATTATTGCACATATCAACTATATTTTCGGTATACTTCTTGCTAAGACCATTACACATATGTTACATGCTGAATGACGCGGAATGACGGCTGCCTCCTATGGAATGACGGCCTTTTAATTCGCCATCCTGAAGCCAAAATAGCATTAAAGCAGCTCCATTATGCGATATTAAGACCCCGATGTTACGGTGATCCTCATAGCGCACGCGCTCATCCTTTTCCAAATATGCCCGCCTACACCCCTACTCTCGTAAACATGTAACCTGACGCGGAATGACGGCTGCCTCCTATGGAATGACGGCCTTTTAATTCGCCATCCTGAAGCCAAAATAGCATTAAAGCAGCTCCATTATGCGATATTAAGACCCCGATGTTACGGTGATCCCCATAGTGCACGCGTTCATCCTTTTCCAAATATGCCCGCCTACACCCCTACTCTCGTAAACATGTCACCTGACGCGGAATGACGGCTGCCTCCTATGGAATGACAGCCTTTTAATTCGCCATCCTGAAGCCAAAATAGCATTAAAATAGCACAGTGGAATGACAGTGGAATGACAGTGTTGTCTGCAGATAAGGAATGCCAATTGACTATAATGGGAGAAAATGACTTATATATTAATATTTCTGAAATTATTGCACATATCAACTATATTTTTGGTATTCTTCTTGCTAAGACCATTACACATATTTTACATGCAGAATGACGCGGAATGACGGCTGCCTCCTATGGAATGACGGCCTTTTAATTCTCCATCCTAAAGCCAAAATAGCATTAAAGCAGCTCCATTATGCGATATTAAGACCCCGATGTTACGGTGATCCCCATAGCGCACGCGCTCATCCTTTTCCAAATATGCCCGTCTACACCCCTACTCTCGTACACATGTCACCTGACGCGGAATGACGGCTTCATCCTATGGAATGACGGCCTTTTAATTCGCCATCCTGAAGCCAAAATAGCATTAAAGCAGCTATATTATGCGATATTTAGACCCCGATGTTACGGTGATCCCCATAGCGCACGCGCTCATCCTTTTCCAAATATGCCCGCCTACACCTCTAATCTCGTAAACATGTCACGTGACGCAGAATGACGGCTGCCTCCTATGGAATGACGGCCTTTTAATTCGCCATCCTGAAGCCAAAATAGCATTAAAGCAGCTCCAATATGCGATATTAAGACCCCGATGTTACGGTGATCCCCATAGCGCACGCGCTCATACTTTTCCAAATATGCCCGCCTACACCCCTACTCTCGTAAACATGTCACGTGACGCGGAATGACGGCTGCCTCCTATGGAATGACGGCCTTTTAATTCGACATCCTGAAGCCAAAATAGCATTAAAATAGCACAGTGGAATGACAGTGGAATGACAGTGTTGTCGGCAGATAAGGAATGCCAATTGACTATAATGGGAGAAAATGACTTTTATATTAATATTTCTGAAATTATTGCACATATCAACTATATTTTCGGTATACTTCTTGCTAAGACCATTACACATATGTTACATGCTGAATGACGCGGAATGACGGCTGCCTCCTATGGAATGACGGCCTTTTAATTCGCCATCCTGAAGCCAAAATAGCATTAAAGCAGCTCCATTATGCGATATTAAGACCCCGATGTTACGGTGATCCCCATAGCGCACGCGCTCATCCTTTTCCAAATATGCCCGCCTACACCCCTACTCTCGTAAACATGTCACGTGATGCGGAATGACGGCTGCCTCCTATGGAATGACGGCCTTTTAATTCGCCATCCTGAAGCCAAAATAGCATTAAAATAGCACAGTGGAATGACAGTGGAATGACGGTGTTGTCTGCAGATAAGGAATGCCAATTGACTATATTGGGAGAAAATTACTTTTATATTAATATTTCTGAAATTATTGCACATATCAACTATATTTTTGGTATACTTCTTGCTAAGACCATTACACATATTTTAAATGCAGAATATTGCGGAATGACGGCTGCCTCCTATGGAATGACGGCCTTTTAATTCGCCATCCTGAAGCCAAAATAGCATAAAAGCAGCTCCATTAGGCGATATTAAGACCCCGATGTTACGGTGATCCCAGTGGCGTAACTAAAACTTTTGCGCCCCCCCGCCGGGACAATTTCACCGCCCCCCCCCCCCCCGGACAATTTTGCAGCTGCCCCCCCGTTAAAAGACCCCCCCGGGAGCTGGCAGGGGGGTCCGTGCGGCGCGGAGGTACCTGTATTAAAGGAGAGCCTGGAGGTCCCTGCGCCGCCTAGTATGATGCTGCCGGGGTCCCTGCAGTGAAGTGGAAATAACGCGCTATCTCCAGCGGATAGCGCGTTATTTCCACTTCACTGCAGGGACCCCGGCAGCATCATACTCAGCGCCGCAGGCGCAGGGACCTCCAGGCTCTCCCTTAAACAGGTACCTCCGCGCCGCACAGACCCCCCTGCCAGCTCCCGCTGCACCCACATGCAGTGGGGAGCTGGCGGAGATCCACCAGCGCCCGCAGCCCCCCGGCGCCTCCCCGCCACCGCGGGGGCTGCGGCCTAATTGTTACGCCACTGGGTGATCCCCATAGCGCACGCGCTCATCCTTTTCCAAATATGCCCGCCTACACCCCTACTCTCATAAACATGTCACGTGACGCGGAATGACGGCTGCCTCCTATGGAATGACGGCCTTTTAATTCGCCATCCTAAAGCCAAAATAGCATTAAAGCAGCTCCAATATGCGATATTAAGACCCCGATGTTACGGTGATCCCCATAGCGCACGCGCTCATTCTTTTCCAAATATGCCCGCCTACACCCCGCCTTTCGTAAACATGTCACGTGACGCGGAATGACGGCTGCCTCCTATGGAATGACGGCCTTTTAATTCGCCATCCTGAAGCCAAAATAGCATTAAAATAGCACAGTGGAATGACAGTGGAATGACAGTGTTGTCTGCAGATAAGGAATGCCAATTGACTATAATGGGAGAAAATGACTTTTATATTAATATTTCTGAAATTATTGCACATATCAACTATATTTTTGGTATACTTCTTGCTAAGACCATTACACATATTTTACATGCAGAATATTGCGGAATGACGGCTGCCTCCTATGGAATAACGGCCTTTTAATTCGCCATCCTGAAGCCAAAATAGCATAAAAGCAGCTCCATTATGCGATATTAAGACCCCGATGTTACGGTGATCCCCATAGCGCACGCGCTCATCCTTTTCGAAATATGCCCGCCTACACCCCTACTCTCGTAAACATGTCACGTGACGCGGAATGACGGCTGCCTCCTATGGAATGACGGCCTTTTAATTCGCCATCCTAAAGCCAAAATAGCATTAAAGCAGCTCCAATATGCGATATTAAGACCCCGATGTTTTGGTGATCCCCATAGCGCACGCGCTCATCCTTTTCCAAATATGCCAGCCTACACCCCTACTCTCGTAAACATGTCACGTGACGCGGAATGACGGCTGTCTCCTATGGAATGACGGCCTTTTAATTCGCCATCCTGAAGCCAAAATAGCATTAAAATAGCACAGTGGAATGACAGTGGAATGACAGTGTTGTCTGCAGATAAGGAATGCCAATTGACTATAATGGGAGAAAATGACTTATATAATAATATTTCTGAAATTATTGCACATATCAACTATATTTTTGGTATACTTCTTGCTAAGACCATTACACATATTTTACATGCAGAATAACGCGGAATGACGGCTGCCTCCTATGGAATGACGGCCTTTTAATTCGCCATCCTGAAGCCAAAATAGCATAAAAGCAGCTCCATTATGCGATATTAAGACCCCGATGTTACGGTGATCCCCATAGCGCACGCGCTCATCCTTTTCCAAATATGCCCGCCTACACCCCTACTCTCGTAAACATGTCACGTGACGCGGAATGACGGCTGCCTCCTATGGAATGACAGCCTTTTAATTCGCCATCCTGAAGCCAAAATAGCATTAAAGCAGCTCCAATATGCGATATTAAGACCCCGATGTTACGGTGATCCCCATAGCGCACGCGCTCATCCTTTTCCAAATATGCCCGCCTACACCCCTACTCTCGTAAACATGTCACGTGACGCGGAATGACGGCTGCCTCCTATGGAATGACGGCCTTTTAATTCGCCATCCTGAAGCCAAAATAGCATTAAAATAGCACAGTGGAATGACAGTGGAATGACAGTGTTGTCTGCAGATAAGGAATGCCAATTGACTATAATGGGAGAAAATGACTTATATATTAATATTTCTGAAATTATTGCACATATCAACTATATTTTTGGTATACTTCTTGCTAAGACCATTACACATATTTTACATGCAGAATGACGCGGAATGACGGCTGCCTCCTATGGAATGACGGCCTTTTAATTCTCCATCCTGAAGCCAAAGTAGCATTAAAGCAGCTCCATTATGCGATATTAAGACCCCGATGTTACGGTGATCCCCATAGCGCACGCGCTCATCCTTTTCCAAATATGCCCGTCTACACCCCTACTCTCGTAAACATGTCACCTGACGCGGAATGACGGCTTCATCCTATGGAATGACGGCATTTTAATTCGCCATCCTGAAGCCAAAATAGCATTAAAGCAGCTCCATTATGCGATATTAAGACCCCGATGTTACGGTGATCCCCATAGCGCACGCGCTCATCCTTTTCCAAATATGCCCGCCTACACCCCTAATCTCGTAAACATGTCACGTGACGCAGAATGACGGCTGCCTCCTATGGAATGACGGCCTTTTAATTCGCCATCCTGAAGCCAAAATAGCATTAAAGCAGCTCCAATATGCGATATTAAGACCCCGATGTTACGGTGATCCCCATAGCGCACGCGCTCATACTTTTCCAAATATGCCCGCCTACACCCCTACTCTCGTAAACATGTCACGTGACGCGGAATGACGGCTGCCTCCTATGGAATGACGGCCTTTTAATTCGCCATCCTGAAGCCAAAATAGCATTAAAATAGCACAGTGGAATGACAGTGGAATGACAGTGTTGTCTGCAGATAAGGAATGCCAATTGACTATAATGGGAGAAAATGACTTATATATTAATATTTCTGAAATTATTGCACATATCAACTATATTTTTGGTATACTTCTTGCTAAGACCATTACACATATTTTACATGCAGAATGACGCAGAATGACGGCTGCCTCCTATGGAATGACGGCCTTTTAATTCTCCATCCTGAAGCCAAAATAGCATTAAAGCAGCTCCATTATGCGATATTAAGACCCCGATGTTACGGTGATCCCCATAGCGCACGCGCTCATCCTTTTCCAAATATGCCCGTCTACACCCCTACTCTCGTAAACATGTCACCTGACGCGGAATGACGGCTTCATCCTATGGAATGACGGCCTTTTAATTCACCATCCTGAAGCCAAAATAGCATTAAAGCAGCTCCATTATGCGATATTAAGACCCCGATGTTACGGTGATCCCCATAGCGCACGCGCTCATCCTTTTCCAAATATGCCCGCCTACACCCCTAATCTCGTAAACATGTCACGTGACGCAGAATGACGGCTGCCTCCTATGGAATGACGGCCTTTTAATTCGCCATCCTGAAGCCAAAATAGCATTAAAGCAGCTCCAATATGCGATATTAAGACCCCGATGTTACGGTGATCCCCATAGCGCACGTGCTCATACTTTTCCAAATATGCCCGCCTACACCCCTACTCTCGTAAACATGTCACGTGACGCGGAATGACGGCTGCCTCCTATGGAATGACGGCCTTTTAATTCGCCATCCTGAAGCCAAAATAGCATTAAAATAGCACAGTGGAATGACAGTGGAATGACAGTGTTGTCTGCAGATAAGGAATGCCAATTGACTATAATGGGAGAAAATGACTTTTATATTAATATTTCTGAAATTATTGCACATATCAACTATATTTTCGGTATACTTCTTGCTAAGACCATTACACATATGTTACATGCTGAATGACGCGGAATGACGGCTGCCTCCTATGGAATGACGGCCTTTTAATTCGCCATCCTGAAGCCAAAATAGCATTAAAGCAGCTCCATTATGCGATATTAAGACCCCGATGTTACGGTGATCCCCATAGTGCACGCGTTCATCCTTTTCCAAATATGCCGCCTACACCCCTACTCTCGTAAACATGTCACCTGACGCGGAATGACGGCTGCCTCCTATGGAATGACAGCCTTTTAATTCGCCATCCTGAAGCCAAAATAGCATTAAAGCAGCTCCATTATGCGATATTAAGACCCCGATGTTACGGTGATCCCCATAGCGCACGCGCTCATCCTTTTCCAAATATGCCCGCCTACACCCCTACTCTCGTAAACATGTCACGGGACGCAGAATGACGGCTGCCTCCTATGGAATGACGGCCTTTTAATTCGCCATCCTGAAGCCAAAATAGCATTAAAATAGCACAGTGAAATGACAGTGGAATGACAGTGTTGTCTGCAGATAAGGAATGCCAATTGACTATAATGGGAGAAAATGACTTATATATTAATATTTCTGAAATTATTGCACATATCAACTATATTTTTGGTATACTTCTTGCTAAGACCATTACACATATTTTACATGCAGAATATTGCGGAATGACGGCTGCCTCCTATGGAATGACGGCCTTTTAATTCGCCATCCTGAAGCCAAAATAGCATAAAAGCAGCTCCATTATGCGATATTAAGACCCCCGATGTTACGGTGATCCCCATAGCGCACGCGCTCATCCTTTTCCAAATATGCCCGCCTACACCCCTACTCTCGTAAACATGTCAAGTGACGCGGAATGACGGCTGCCTCCTATGGAATGACAGCCTTGTAATTCGCCATCCTGAAGCCAAAATAGCATTAAAGCAGCTCCAATATGAGATATTAAGACCCCGATGTTACGGTGATCCCCATAGCGCACGCGCTCATCCTTTTCCAAATATGCCCGCCTACACCCCTACTCTCGTAAACATGTCACGTGACGCGGAATGACGACTGCCTTCTATGGAATGACGGCCTTTTAATTCGCCATCCTGAAGCCAAAATAGCATTAAAATAGCACAATGGAATGACAGTGGAATGACAGTGTTGTCTGCAGATAAGGAATGCCAATTGACTATAATGGGAGAAAATGACTTATATATTAATATTTCTAAAATTATTGCACATATCTACTATATTTTTGGTATACTTCTTGCTAAGACCATTACACATATTTTACATGCAGAATAACGCGGAATGACGGCTGCCTCCTATGGAATGACGGCCTTTTAATTCGCCATCCTGAAGCCAAAATAGCATTAAAGCAGCTCCAATATGCGATATTAAGACCCCATTGTTACGGTGATCCCCATAGCGCACGCGCTCATCCTTTTCCAAATATGCCCGCCTACACCCCTACTCTCGTAAACATGTCACGTGACGCGGAATGACGGCTGCCTCCTATGGAATGACGGCCTTTTAATTCGCCATCCTGAAGCCAAAATAGCATTAAAATAGCACAGTGGAATGACAGTGGAATGACAGTGTTGTCTGCAGATAAGGAATGCCAATTGACTATAATGGGAGAGAAAATGACTTATATATTAATATTTCTGAAATTATTGCACATATCAACTATATTTTTGGTATACTTCTTGCTAAGACCATTACACATATTTTACATGCAGAATAACGCGGAATGACGGCTGCCTCCTATGGAATGACGGCCTTTTAATTCGCCATCCTGAAGCCAAAATAGCATAAAAGCAGCTCCATTATGCGATATTAAGACCCCGATGTTACGGTGATCCCCATAGCGCACGCGCTCATCCTTTTCCAAATATGCCCGTCTACACCCCTACTCTCGTAAACATGTCACGTGACGCGGAATGACGGCTGCCTCCTATGGAATGACAGCCTTTTAATTCGCCATCCTGAAGCCAAAATAGCATTAAAGCAGCTCCAATATGCGATATTAAGACCCCGATGTTACGGTGATCCCCATAGCGCACGCGCTCATCCTTTTCCAAATATGCCCGCCTACACCCCTACTCTCGTAAACATGTCACGTGACGCGGAATGACGGCTGCCTCCTATGGAATGACGGCCTTTTAATTCGCCATCCTGAAGCCAAAATAGCATTAAAGCAGCTCCAATATGCGATATTAAGACCCCATTGTTACGGTGATCCCCATAGCGCACGCGCTCATCCTTTTCCAAATATGCCCGCCTACACCCCTACTCTCGTAAACATGTCACGTGACGCGGAATGACGGCTGCCTCCTATGGAATGACGGCCTTTTAATTCGCCATCCTGAAGCCAAAATAGCATTAAAATAGCACAGTGGAATGACAGTGGAATGACAGTGTTGTCTGCAGATAAGGAATGCCAATTGACTATAATGGGAGAAAATGACTCATATATTAATATTTCTGAAATTTTTGCACATATCAACTATATTTTTGGTATACTTCTTGCTAAGACCATTACACATATTTTACATGCAGAATAACGCGGAATGACGGCTGCCTCCTATGGAATGACGGCCTTTTAATTCGCCATCCTGAAGCCAAAATAGCATAAAAGCAGCTCCATTATGCGATATTAAGACCCCGATGTTACGGTGATCCCCATAGCGCTCGCGCTCATCCTTTTCCAAATATGCCCGCCTACACCCCTACTCTCGTAAACATGTCACGTGACGCTGAATGACGGCTGCCTCCTATGGAATGACGGCCTTTTAATTCGCCATCCTGAAGCCAAAATAGCATTAAAGCAGCTCCAATATGCGATATTAAGACCCCGATGTTACGGTGATCCCCATAGCGCACGCGCTCATCCTTTTCCAAATATGCCCGCCTACACCCCTACTCTCGTAAACATGTCACCTGACGCGGTATGACGGCTGCCTCCTATGGAATGACGGCCTTTTAATTCGCCATCCTGAAGCCAAAATAGCATTAAAATAGCACAGTGGAATGACAGTGGAATGACAGTGTTGTCTGCAGATAAGGAATGCCAATTGACTATAATGGGAGAAAATGACTTATATATTAATATTTCTGAAATTATTGCACATATCAACTATATTTTTGGTATACTTCTTGCTAAGACCATTACACATATTTTACATGCAGAATGACGCAGAATGACGGCTGCCTCCTATGGAATGACGGCCTTTTAATTCTCCATCCTGAAGCCAAAATAGCATTAAAGCAGCTCCATTATGCGATATTAAGACCCCGATGTTACGGTGATCCCCATAGCGCACGCGCTCATCCTTTTCCAAATATGCCCGTCTACACCCCTACTCTCGTAAACATGTCACCTGACGCGGAATGACGGCTTCATCCTATGGAATGACGGCCTTTTAATTCACCATCCTGAAGCCAAAATAGCATTAAAGCAGCTCCATTATGCGATATTAAGACCCCGATGTTACGGTGATCCCCATAGCGCACGCGCTCATCCTTTTCCAAATATGCCCGCCTACACCCCTAATCTCGTAAACATGTCACGTGACGCAGAATGACGGCTGCCTCCTATGGAATGACGGCCTTTTAATTCGCCATCCTGAAGCCAAAATAGCATTAAAGCAGCTCCAATATGCGATATTAAGACCCCGATGTTACGGTGATCCCCATAGCGCACGTGCTCATACTTTTCCAAATATGCCCGCCTACACCCCTACTCTCGTAAACATGTCACGTGACGCGGAATGACGGCTGCCTCCTATGGAATGACGGCCTTTTAATTCGCCATCCTGAAGCCAAAATAGCATTAAAATAGCACAGTGGAATGACAGTGGAATGACAGTGTTGTCTGCAGATAAGGAATGCCAATTGACTATAATGGGAGAAAATGACTTTTATATTAATATTTCTGAAATTATTGCACATATCAACTATATTTTCGGTATACTTCTTGCTAAGACCATTACACATATGTTACATGCTGAATGACGCGGAATGACGGCTGCCTCCTATGGAATGACGGCCTTTTAATTCGCCATCCTGAAGCCAAAATAGCATTAAAGCAGCTCCATTATGCGATATTAAGACCCCGATGTTACGGTGATCCCCATAGTGCACGCGTTCATCCTTTTCCAAATATGCCGCCTACACCCCTACTCTCGTAAACATGTCACCTGACGCGGAATGACGGCTGCCTCCTATGGAATGACAGCCTTTTAATTCGCCATCCTGAAGCCAAAATAGCATTAAAGCAGCTCCATTATGCGATATTAAGACCCCGATGTTACGGTGATCCCCATAGCGCACGCGCTCATCCTTTTCCAAATATGCCCGCCTACACCCCTACTCTCGTAAACATGTCACGGGACGCAGAATGACGGCTGCCTCCTATGGAATGACGGCCTTTTAATTCGCCATCCTGAAGCCAAAATAGCATTAAAATAGCACAGTGAAATGACAGTGGAATGACAGTGTTGTCTGCAGATAAGGAATGCCAATTGACTATAATGGGAGAAAATGACTTATATATTAATATTTCTGAAATTATTGCACATATCAACTATATTTTTGGTATACTTCTTGCTAAGACCATTACACATATTTTACATGCAGAATATTGCGGAATGACGGCTGCCTCCTATGGAATGACGGCCTTTTAATTCGCCATCCTGAAGCCAAAATAGCATAAAAGCAGCTCCATTATGCGATATTAAGACCCCCGATGTTACGGTGATCCCCATAGCGCACGCGCTCATCCTTTTCCAAATATGCCCGCCTACACCCCTACTCTCGTAAACATGTCAAGTGACGCGGAATGACGGCTGCCTCCTATGGAATGACAGCCTTGTAATTCGCCATCCTGAAGCCAAAATAGCATTAAAGCAGCTCCAATATGAGATATTAAGACCCCGATGTTACGGTGATCCCCATAGCGCACGCGCTCATCCTTTTCCAAATATGCCCGCCTACACCCCTACTCTCGTAAACATGTCACGTGACGCGGAATGACGACTGCCTTCTATGGAATGACGGCCTTTTAATTCGCCATCCTGAAGCCAAAATAGCATTAAAATAGCACAATGGAATGACAGTGGAATGACAGTGTTGTCTGCAGATAAGGAATGCCAATTGACTATAATGGGAGAAAATGACTTATATATTAATATTTCTAAAATTATTGCACATATCTACTATATTTTTGGTATACTTCTTGCTAAGACCATTACACATATTTTACATGCAGAATAACGCGGAATGACGGCTGCCTCCTATGGAATGACGGCCTTTTAATTCGCCATCCTGAAGCCAAAATAGCATTAAAGCAGCTCCAATATGCGATATTAAGACCCCATTGTTACGGTGATCCCCATAGCGCACGCGCTCATCCTTTTCCAAATATGCCCGCCTACACCCCTACTCTCGTAAACATGTCACGTGACGCGGAATGACGGCTGCCTCCTATGGAATGACGGCCTTTTAATTCGCCATCCTGAAGCCAAAATAGCATTAAAATAGCACAGTGGAATGACAGTGGAATGACAGTGTTGTCTGCAGATAAGGAATGCCAATTGACTATAATGGGAGAGAAAATGACTTATATATTAATATTTCTGAAATTATTGCACATATCAACTATATTTTTGGTATACTTCTTGCTAAGACCATTACACATATTTTACATGCAGAATAACGCGGAATGACGGCTGCCTCCTATGGAATGACGGCCTTTTAATTCGCCATCCTGAAGCCAAAATAGCATAAAAGCAGCTCCATTATGCGATATTAAGACCCCGATGTTACGGTGATCCCCATAGCGCACGCGCTCATCCTTTTCCAAATATGCCCGTCTACACCCCTACTCTCGTAAACATGTCACGTGACGCGGAATGACGGCTGCCTCCTATGGAATGACAGCCTTTTAATTCGCCATCCTGAAGCCAAAATAGCATTAAAGCAGCTCCAATATGCGATATTAAGACCCCGATGTTACGGTGATCCCCATAGCGCACGCGCTCATCCTTTTCCAAATATGCCCGCCTACACCCCTACTCTCGTAAACATGTCACGTGACGCGGAATGACGGCTGCCTCCTATGGAATGACGGCCTTTTAATTCGCCATCCTGAAGCCAAAATAGCATTAAAGCAGCTCCAATATGCGATATTAAGACCCCATTGTTACGGTGATCCCCATAGCGCACGCGCTCATCCTTTTCCAAATATGCCCGCCTACACCCCTACTCTCGTAAACATGTCACGTGACGCGGAATGACGGCTGCCTCCTATGGAATGACGGCCTTTTAATTCGCCATCCTGAAGCCAAAATAGCATTAAAATAGCACAGTGGAATGACAGTGGAATGACAGTGTTGTCTGCAGATAAGGAATGCCAATTGACTATAATGGGAGAAAATGACTCATATATTAATATTTCTGAAATTTTTGCACATATCAACTATATTTTTGGTATACTTCTTGCTAAGACCATTACACATATTTTACATGCAGAATAACGCGGAATGACGGCTGCCTCCTATGGAATGACGGCCTTTTAATTCGCCATCCTGAAGCCAAAATAGCATAAAAGCAGCTCCATTATGCGATATTAAGACCCCGATGTTACGGTGATCCCCATAGCGCTCGCGCTCATCCTTTTCCAAATATGCCCGCCTACACCCCTACTCTCGTAAACATGTCACGTGACGCTGAATGACGGCTGCCTCCTATGGAATGACGGCCTTTTAATTCGCCATCCTGAAGCCAAAATAGCATTAAAGCAGCTCCAATATGCGATATTAAGACCCCGATGTTACGGTGATCCCCATAGCGCACGCGCTCATCCTTTTCCAAATATGCCCGCCTACACCCCTACTCTCGTAAACATGTCACCTGACGCGGTATGACGGCTGCCTCCTATGGAATGACGGCCTTTTAATTCGCCATCCTGAAGCCAAAATAGCATTAAAATACCACAGTGGAATCACAGTGGAATGACAGTGTTGTCTGCAGATAAGGAATGCCAATTGACTATAATGGGAGAAAATGACTTATATATTAATATTTCTGAAATTATTGCACATATCAACTATATTTTTGGTATACTTCTTGCTAAGACCATTACACATATTTTACATGCAGAATGACGCGGAATGACGGCTGCCTCCTATGGAATGACGGCCTTTTAATTCGCCATCCTGAAGCCAAAATAGCATTAAAGCAGCTCCAATATGCGATATTAAGACCCCGATGTTACGGTGATCCCCATAGCGCACGCGCTCATCCTTTTCCAAATATGCCCGCCTACACCCCTACTCTCGTAAACATGTCACGTGACGCGGAATGACAGCTGCCTTCTATGGAATGACGGCCTTTTAATTCGCCATCCTGAAGCCGAAATAGCATTAAAATAGCACAGTGGAATGACAGTGGAATACCAGTGTTGTCTGCAGATAAGGAATGCCTATTGACTATAATGGGAGAAAATGACTTTTATATTAATATTTCTGAAATGATTGCACATATCAACTATATTTTTCGTATACTTCTTGCTAAGACCATTACACATATTTTACATGCAGAATATTGCGGAATGACGGCTGCCTCCTATGGAATGACGGCCTTTTAATTCGCCATCCTGAAGCCAAAATAGCATAAAAGCAGCTCCATTATGCGATATTAAGACCCCGATGTTACGGTGATCCCCATAGCGCACGCGCTCATCCTTTTCCAAATATGCCCGCCTACACCCCATCTCTCGTAAACATGTCACGTGATGCGGAATGACGGCTGCCTCCTATGGAATGACGGCCTTTTAATTCGCCATCCTAAAGCCAAAATAGCATTAAAGCAGCTCCAATATGCGATATTAAGACCCCGATGTTACGGTGATCCCCATAGCGCACGCGCTCATCCTTTTCCAAATATGCCCGCCTACACCCCTACTCTCGTAAACATGTCACGTGACGCGGAATGACGGCTGCCTCCTATGGAATGACGGCCTTTTAATTCGCCATCCTGAAGCCAAAATAGCATTAGAATAGCACAGTGGAATGACAGTGGAATGACAGTGTTGTCTGCAGATAAGGAATGCCAATTGACTATAATGGGAGAGAAAATGACTTATATATTAATATTTCTGAAATTATTGCACATATCAACTATATTTTTGGTATACTTCTTGCTAAGACCATTACACATATTTTACATGCAGAATAACGCGGAATGACGGCTGCCTCCTATGGAATGACGGCCTTTTAATTCGCCATCCTGAAGCCAAAATAGCATAAAAGCAGCTCCATTATGCGATATTAAGACCCCGATGTTACGGTGATCCCCATAGCGCACGCGCTCATCCTTTTCCAAATATGCCCGCCTACACCCCTACTCTCGTAAACATGTCACGTGACGCGGAATGACGGCTGCCTCCTATGGAATGACGGCCTTTTAATTCGCCATCCTGAAGCCAAAATAGCATTAAAGCAGCTCCAATATGCGATATTAAGACTCCGATGTTACGGTGATCCCCATAGCGCACGCGCTCATCCTTTTCCAAATATGCCCGCCTAGACCCCTACTCTCGTAAACATGTCACGTGACGCGGAATGACGGCTGCCTCCTATGGAATGACTGCCTTTTAATTCGCCATCCTGAAGCCAAAATAGCATTAAAATAGCACAGTGGAATGACAGTGGAATGACAGTGTTGTCTGCAGATAAGGAATGCCAATTGACTATAATAGGAGAAAATGACTTATATATTAATATTTCTGAAATTATTGCACATATCAACTATATTTTTGGTATACTTCTTGCTAAGACCATTACACATATTTTACATGCAGAATGACGCGGAATGACGGCTGCCTCCTATGTAAAGACGGCCTTTTAATTCTCCATCCTGAAGCCAAAATAGCATTAAAGCAGCTCCATTATGCGATATTAAGACCCCGATGTTACGGTGATCCCCATAGCGCACGCGCTCATCCTTTTCCAAATATGCCCGTCTACACCCCTACTCTCGTAAACATGTCTCCTGACGCGGAATGACGGCTTCATCCTATGGAATGACGGCCTTTTAATTCGCCATCCTGAAGCCAAAATAGCATTAAAGCAGCTCCATTATGCGATATTAAGACCCCGATGTTACGGTGATCCCCATAGCGCACGCGCTCATCCTTTTCCAAATATGCCCGCCTACACCCCTAATCTCGTAAACATGTCACGTGACGCAGAATGACGGCTGCCTCCTATGGAATGACGGCCTTTTAATTCGCCATCCTGAAGCCAAAATAGCATTAAAATAGCACAGTGGAATGACAGTGGAATGACAGTGTTGTCTGCAGATAAGGAATGCCAATTGACTATAATAGGAGAAAATGACTTATATATTAATATTTCTGAAATTATTGCACATATCAACTATATTTTTGGTATACTTCTTGCTAAGACCATTACACATATTTTACATGCAGAATGACGCGGAATGACGGCTGCCTCCTATGTAAAGACGGCCTTTTAATTCGCCATCCTGAAGCCAAAATAGCATTAAAGCAGCTCCAATATGCGATATTAAGACCCCGATGTTACGGTGATCCCCATAGCGCACGCGCTCATACTTTTCCAAATATGCCCGCCTACACCCCTACTCTCGTAAACATGTCACGTGACGCGGAATGACGGCTGCCTCCTATGGAATGACGGCCTTTTAATTCGCCATCCTGAAGCCAAAATAGCATTAAAATAGCACAGTGGAATGACAGTGGAATGACAGTGTTGTCTGCAGATAAGGAATGCCAATTGACTATAATGGGAGAAAATGACTTATATATTAATATTTCTGAAATTATTGCACATACCAACTATATTTTTGGTATACTTCTTGCTAAGACCATTACACATATTTTACATGCAGAATGACGCGGAATGACGGCTGCCTCCTATGGAATGACGGCCTTTTAATTCTCCATCCTGAAGCCAAAATAGCATTAAAGCAGCTCCATTATGCGATATTAAGACCCCGATGTTACGGTGATCCCCATAGCGCACGCGCTCATCCTTTTCCAAATATGCCCGTCTACACCCCTACTCTCGTAAACATGTCACCTGACGCGGAATGACGGCTTCATCCTATGGAATGACGGCCTTTTAATTCGCCATCCTGAAGCCAAAATAGCATTAAAGCAGCTCCATTATGCGATATTAAGACCCCGATGTTACGGTGATCCCCATAGCGCACGCGCTCATCCTTTTCCAAATATGCCCGCCTACACCCCTAATCTCGTAAACATGTCACGTGACGCAGAATGACGGCTGCCTCCTATGGAATGACGGCCTTTTAATTCGCCATCCTGAAGCCAAAATAGCATTAAAGCAGCTCCAATATGCGATATTAAGACCCCGATGTTACGGTGATCCCCATAGCGCACGCGCTCATACTTTTCCAAATATGCCCGCCTACACCCCTACTCTCGTAAACATGTCACGTGACGCGGAATGACGGCTGCCTCCTATGGAATGACGGCCTTTTAATTCGCCATCCTGAAGCCAAAATAGCATTAAAATAGCACAGTGGAATGACAGTGGAATGACAGTGTTGTCTGCAGATAAGGAATGCCAATTGACTATAATGGGAGAAAATGACTTTTATATTAATATTTCTGAAAATATTGCACATATCAACTATATTTTCGGTATACTTCTTGCTAAGACCATTACACATATGTTACATGCTGAATGACGCGGAATGACGGCTGCCTCCTATGGAATGACGGCCTTTTAATTCGCCATCCTGAAGCCAAAATAGCATAAAAGCAGCTCCATTATGCGATATTAAGACCCCGATGTTACGGTGATCCCCATAGCGCACGCGCTCATCCTTTTCCAAATATGCCCGCCTACACCCCTACTCTCGTAAACATGTCACGTGACGCGGAATGACGGCTGCCTCCTATGGAATGACGGCCTTTTAATTCGCCATCCTGAAGCCAAAATAGCATTAAAGCAACTCCAATATGCGATATTAAGACCCCGATGTTACGGTGATCCCCATAGCGCACGCGCTCATCCTTTTCCAAATATGCCCGCCTACACCCCTACTCTCGTAAACATGTCACGTGACGCGGAATGACGGCTGCCTCCTATGGAATGACGGCCTTTTAATACGCCATCCTGAAGCCAAAATAGCATTAAAATAGCACAGTGGAATGACAGTGGAATGACAGTGTTGTCTGCAGATAAGGAATGCCAATTGACTATAATGGGAGAAAATGACTTTTATATTAATATTTCTGAAATTATTGCACATATCAACTATATTTTTGGTATACTTCTTGCTAAGACCATTACACATATTTTACATGCAGAATATTGCGGAATGACGGCTGCCTCCTATGGAATGACGGCCTTTTAATTCGCCATCCTGAAGCCAAAATAGCAGAAAAGCAGCTCCATTATGCGATATTAAGACCCCGATGTTACGGTGATCCCCATAGCGCACGCGCTCATCCTTTTCCAAATATGCCCGCCTACACCCCATCTCTCGTAAACATGTCACGTGATGCGGAATGACGGCTGCCTCCTATGGAATGACGGCCTTTTAATTCGCCATCCTAAAGCCAAAATAGCATTAAAGCAGCTCCAATATGCGATATTAAGACCCCGATGTTACGGTGATCCCCATAGCGCACGCGCTCATCCTTTTCCAAATATGCCCGCCTACACCCCTACTCTCGTAAACATGTCACGTGACGCTGAATGACGGCTGCCTCCTATGGAATGACGGCCTTTTAATTCGCCATCCTGAAGCCAAAATAGCATTAGAATAGCACAGTGGAATGACAGTGGAATGACAGTGTTGTCTGCAGATAAGGAATGCCAATTGACTATAATGGGAGAAAATGACTTATATATTAATATTTCTGAAATTATTGCACATATCAACTATATTTTTGGTATACTTCTTGCTAAGACCATTACACATATTTTACATGCAGAATAACGCGGAATGACGGCTGCCTCCTATGGAATGACGGCCTTTTAATTCGCCATCCTGAAGCCAAAATAGCATAAAAGCAGCTCCATTATGCGATATTAAGACCCCGATGTTACGGTGATCCCCATAGCGCACGCGCTCATCCTTTTCCAAATATGCCCGCCTACACCCCTACTCTCGTAAACATGTCACGTGACGCGGAATGACGGCTGCCTCCTATGGAATGACGGCCTTTTAATTCGCCATCCTGAAGCCAAAATAGCATTAAAGCAGCTCCAATATGCGATATTAAGACCCCGATGTTACGGTGATCCCCATAGCGCACGCGCTCATCCTTTTCCAAATATGCCCGCCTACACCCCTACTCTCGTAAACATGTCACCTGACGCGGAATGACGGCTGCCTCCTATGGAATGACGGCCTTTTAATTCGCCATCCTGAAGCCAAAATAGCATTAAAATAGCACAGTGGAATGACAGTGTTGTCTGCAGATAAGGAATGCCAATTGACTATAATGGGAGAAAATGACTTATATATTAATATTTCTGAAATTATTGCACATATCAACTATATTTTTGGTATACTTCTTGCTAAGACCATTACACATATTTTACATGCAGAATGACGCGGAATGACGGCTGCCTCCTATGGAATGACGGCCTTTTAATTCGCCATCCTGAAGCCAAAATAGCATTAAAGCAGCTCCAATATGCGATATTAAGACCCCGATGTTACGGTGATCCACATAGCGCACGCGCTCATCCTTTTCCAAATATGCCCGCCTACACCCCTACTCTCGTAAACATGTCACGTGACGCGGAATGACGGCTGCCTCCTATGGAATGACGGCGTTTTAATTCGCCATCCTGAAGCCAAAATAGCATTAAAGCAGCTCCAATATGCGATATTAAGACCCCGATGTTACGGTGATCCCCATAGCGCACGCGCTCATCCTTTTCCAAATATGCCCGCCTACACCCCTACTCTCGTAAACATGTCACCTGACGCGGAATGACGGCTGCCTCCTATGGAATGACGGCCTTTTAATTCGCCATCCTGAAGCCAAAATAGCATTAAAGCAGCTCCAATATGCGATATTAAGACCCCGAAGTTACGGTGATCCCCATAGCGCACGCGCTCATCCTTTTCCAAATATGCCCGCCTACACCCCTACTCTCGTAAACATGTCACCTGACGCGGAATAACGGCTGCCTCCTATGGAATGACGGCCTTTTAATTCGCCATCCTGAAGCCAAAATAGCATTAAAATAGCACAGTGGAATGACAGTGGAATGACAGTGTTGTCTGCAGAAAAGGAATGCCAATTGACTATAATGGGAGAAAATGACTTATATATTAATATTTCTGAAATTATTGCACATATCAACTATATTTTTGGTAAACTTCTTGCTAAGACCATTACACATATTTTACATGCAGAATGACGCGGAATGACGGCTGCCTCCTATGGAATGACGGCCTTTTAATTCTCCATCCTGAAGCCAAAATAGCATTAAAGCAGTTTCATTATGCGATATTAAGACCCCGATTTTACGGTGATCCCCATAGCGCACGCGCTCATCCTTTTCGAAATATGCCCGTCTACACCCCTACTCTCGTAAACATGTCACCTGACGCGGAATGACGTCTGCCTCCTATGGAATGACGGCCTTTTAATTTGCCATCCTGAAGCCAAAATAGCATTAAAATAGCACAGTGGAATGACAGTGGAATGACAGTGTTGTCTGCAGATAAGGAAAGCCAATTGACTATAATGGGAGAAAATGACTTTTATATTAATATTTCTGAAATTATTGCACATATCAACTATATTTTCGGTATACTTCTTGCTAAGACCATTACACATATGTTACATGCTGAATGACGCGGAATGACGGCTGCCTCCTATGGAATGACGGCCTTTTAATTCGCCATCCTGAAGCCAAAATAGCATTAAAGCAGCTCCATTATGCGATATTAAGACCCCGATGTTACGGTGATCCTCATAGCGCACGCGCTCATCCTTTTCCAAATATGCCCGCCTACACCCCTACTCTCGTAAACATGTAACCTGACGCGGAATGACGGCTGCCTCCTATGGAATGACGGCCTTTTAAATCGCCATCCTGAAGCCAAAATAGCATTAAAGCAGCTCCATTATGCGATATTAAGACCCCGAAGTTACGGTGATCCCCATAGTGCACGCGTTCATCCTTTTCCAAATATGCCCGCCTACACCCCTACTCTCGTAAACATGTCACCTGACGCGGAATGACGGCTGCCTCCTATGGAATGACAGCCTTTTAATTCGCCATCCTGAAGCCAAAATAGCATTAAAATAGCACAGTGGAATGACAGTGGAATGACAGTGTTGTCTGCAGATAAGGAATGCCAATTGACTATAATGGGAGAAAATGACTTATATATTAATATTTCTGAAATTATTGCACATATCAACTATATTTTTGGTATTCTTCTTGCTAAGACCATTACACATATTTTACATGCAGAATGACTTGGAATGACGGCTGCCTCCTATGGAATGACGGCCTTTTAATTCTCCATCCTGAAGCCAAAATAGCATTAAAGCAGCTCCATTATGCGATATTAAGACCCCGATGTTACGGTGATCCCCATAGCGCACGCGCTCATCCTTTTCCAAATATGCCCGTCTACACCCCTACTCTCGTACACATGTCACCTGACGCGGAATGACGGCTTCATCCTATGGAATGACGGCCTTTTAATTCGCCATCCTGAAGCCAAAATAGCATTAAAGCAGCTATATTATGCGATATTAAGACCCCGATGTTACGGTGATCCCCATAGCGCACGCGCTCATCCTTTTCCAAATATGCCCGCCTACACCTCTAATCTCGTAAACATGTCACGTGACGCAGAATGACGGCTGCCTCCTATGGAATGACGGCCTTTTAATTCGCCATCCTGAAGCCAAAATAGCATTAAAGCAGCTCCAATATGCGATATTAAGACCCCGATGTTACGGTGATCCCCATAGCGCACGCGCTCATACTTTTCCAAATATGCCCGCCTAAACCCCTACTCTCGTAAACATGTCACGTGACGCGGAATGACGGCTGCCTCCTATGGAATGACGGCCTTTTAATTCGACATCCTGAAGCCAAAATAGCATTAAAATAGCACAGTGGAATGACAGTGGAATGACAGTGTTGTCGGCAGATAAGGAATGCCAATTGACTATAATGGGAGAAAATGACTTTTATATTAATATTTCTGAAATTATTGCACATATCAACTATATTTTCGGTATACTTCTTGCTAAGACCATTACACATATGTTACATGCTGAATGACGCGGAATGACGGCTGCCTCCTATGGAATGACGGCCTTTTAATTCGCCATCCTGAAGCCAAAATAGCATTAAAGCAGCTCCATTATGCGATATTAAGACCCCGATGTTACGGTGATCCCCATAGCGCACGCGCTCATCCTTTTCCAAATATGCCCGCCTACACCCCTACTCTCGTAAACATGTCACCTGACGCGGAATGACGGCTGCCTCCTATGGAATGACGGCCTTTTAATTCGCCATCCTGAAGCCAAAATAGCATTAAAGCAGCTCCATTATGCGATATTAAGACCCCGATGTTACGGTGATCCCCATAGTGCACGCGTTCATCCTTTTCCAAATATGCCCGCCTACACCCCTACTCTCGTAAACATGTCACCTGACGCGGAATGACGGCTGCCTCCTATGGAATGACAGCCTTTTAATTCGCCATCCTGAAGCCAAAATAGCATTAAAGCAGCTCCATTATGCGATATTAAGACCCCGATGTTACGGTGATCCCCATAGCGCACGCGCTCATCCTTTTCCAAATATGCCCGCCTACACCCCTACTCTCCTAAACATGTCACGTGACGCAGAATGACGGCTGCCTCCTATGGAATGACGGCCTTTTAATTCGCCATCCTGAAGCCAAAATAGCATTAAAATAGCACAGTGGAATGACAGTGTTGTCTGCAGATAAGGAATGCCAATTGACTATAATGGGAGAAAATGACTTATATATTAATATTTCTGAAATTATTGCACATATCAACTTTATTTTTGGTATACTTCTTGCTAAGACCATTACACATATTTTACATGCAGAATGACGCGGAATGACGGCTGCCTCCTATGGAATGACGGCCTTTTAATTCTCCATCCTGAAGCCAAAATAGCATTAAAGCAGCTCCATTATGCGATATTAAGACCCCGATGTTACGGTGATCCCCATAGCGCACGCGCTCATCCTTTTCCAAATATGCCCGTCTACACCCCTACTCTCGTAAACATGTCACCTGACGCGGAATGACGGCTTCATCCTATGGAATGACGGCCTTTTAATTCGCCATCCTGAAGCCAAAATAGCATTAAAGCAGCTCCATTATGCGATATTAAGACCCCGATGTTACGGTGATCCCCATAGCGCACGCGCTCATCCTTTTCCAAATATGCCCGCCTACACCCCTAATCTCGTAAACATGTCACGTGACGCAGAATGACGGCTGCCTCCTATGGAATGACGGCCTTTTAATTCGCCATCCTGAAGCCATAATAGCATTAAAGCAGCTCCAATATGCGATATTAAGACCCCGATGTTACGGTGATCCCCATAGCGCACGCGCTCATACTTTTCCAAATATGCCCGCCTACTCCCCTACTCTCGTAAACATGTCACGTGACGCGGAATGACGGCTGCCTCCTATGGAATGACGGCCTTTTAATTCGCCATCCTGAAGCCAAAATAGCATTAAAATAGCACAGTGGAATGACAGTGGAATGACAGTGTTGTCTGCAGATAAGGAATGCCAATTGACTATAATGGGAGAAAATGACTTTTATATTAATATTTCTGAAATTATTGCACATATCAACTATATTTTTGGTATACTTCTTGCTAAGACCATTACACATATGTTACATGCAGAATGACGCGGAATGACGGCTGCCTCCTATGGAATGACGGCCTTTTAATTCGCCATCCTGAAGCCAAAATAGCATTAAAGCAGCTCCATTATGCGATATTAAGACCCCGATGTTACGGTGATCCCCATAGCGCACGCGCTCATCCTTTTCCAAATATGCCCGCCTACACCCCTACTCTCGTAAACATGTCACGTGACGCGGAATGACGGCTGCCTCCTATGGAATGACGGCCGTTTAATTCGCCATCCTGAAGCAAAAATAGCATTAAAACAGCTCCATTATGCGATATTAAGACCCCGATTTTACTATGATCCAATAAGCGCACACACTAACCTCTTTCCGTATACACCTGCCTACACCCCTACTCTTATTAATATGTCAAATTACTTTGTGTTTTTTTTGGTACTTGTGCGTTATTGCGGCGCCCATTACGTAGCGTCCCTGTCAAAATAGGCGTAGTGTTCCCGCGGCCAGCGTAGTTTAGTGTTCCCGCCTGTCGAGCCGGAGCTTACGTAGTTAGCGTAGTCAGTTAGTGTTATGGAGTTAGCGTAGTCAGTGATCGCATATTATATTGTGTGGGATTTAATGACATGACAGGTGTGAATGTGTTCCTGAAACACCCCCACTATCCACGCCAGCCCAAAGTGCGGTGAGTGCAGCGTCAAGCATCCTCCTGACCTTTTCATACCCCCACTATCCATGTTGGAGTTGATTTTATAAAGTGTGGCAAGCGCAAAGCTTGGCGAGCGCAGTGAGCCCCGCTAGGGGACGCGGAATACATGTAAAGTAATATGCGTCACCTTGCACGCTTGCCGCGCTTCGGACTCGGTGGCTCGCTGCGCTTGCCACACTTTTCTAAAATCAACTCCCTGCTGACGTGGATAGTGGGGGTATGAAAAGGTCGGGAGGACACGTAACGCATCAACGCGTCCCCTTTGCGGGGCTTGCTACGCTCGCCACGCTTCAGGCTGACGTGGATAGTGGGGGTTTTAAATGGAGGCATTTGCCTTTATGTAACATGGAGCACTGGCAAATTACTTCTTTATTGTGCATGAGACGCACTTGCTGCCAAACCCCCCCCCCCATTGCGCAGGAGACGCACGTGCTACCCAACCCCTAACCCTGCCGTACCCTGCCGCAATAATTACTGAGACGTCTCAGACAGATGGAGCGCCTCTCCGCCGGCGCCCGCATGATCCCCTCTCCGCTGGTGTCTGCCAGCGCAGGGGATCTGGCGGTTACCGGCGCTGTGTGAGAGGCACTCACTAGGCTGGCCAGGGATGCTGGGGACAGAGCCGCAGCTCTCCTGTTGACAGTACGCTGACTAGCTGCCTGATGGGGACACTGCGCTGACTACACAGGGCTGCCGCGGAGTCACTACGCTGACTACGCTAGGCAGCTGTTGGGCTACGCTAACGTAGCTTAGCCTGCGCTGAAAAAAGGGATTTTTGTAAGAACTTACCGTTCGAATCCCTTTCTCTGATATGGTCCTGGTGACACAGCTCAACACTGGGATGTAGGAGGGTCCGAAGGAGCCAGGCACCTATCCTAAAGCTTTTAGAGGGTAGGCTCCTCCCCTACTGCATCCCAGACTCTTCAGTTCAATCTTTCAAAGCCACTGGAATACATTAACTCAGTACAAACGCCTGCACATATTATATGCACATTTTTCAACAATAACTTTTAACCAAATAACATGAACATCATGAACCTGGCATACTTACTGAGCGTAAGGGAGGGATCGCTGTGTCACCAGGACCATATCAGAGAATGGGATTCGAATGGTAAGTTCTTACAAAAATCCCTTTTTCTCTTTCAATGGTCCTGGTGACCCAGCTCAACACTGGGACGTTCCAGAGCCGGTCCTTTGGGTGGGTACGCTCAGGTCTGCAGCTCTCATCACTGCTCGCCCGAATGGTGCGTCCTCCGACGCGAACTCATGGAACCTATAGAATTTGGCAAATGTATGAACAGATGACCAAGTGGCAGCCCTGCAAACCTGCTCAGCTGTTGCCCCATGTCGAACCGCCCAAGAGGTGGCAACCGACCTGGTGGTATGCGCATTAATCCTGGCCGGAACAGGCCTACCAACTTTAGTGTATGCAAACGCTATAACAGAGCGCAACCACCTAGCAATGGTCTGCTTCGATGCAGGCCAACCAATTTTGTGTATGTCATACAACACTAACAAGGCACTGACACACCTGAACCCTGAAGAAGCCAGACGGTGAAACGATCGTTGGTTCTGAAGGGAGTGACGCATGTATCGTGCGCCTCCCATCCCCAGCCGCATCAGCCGCAGCAGCACTCGGAGCTGACTGTATTCCTTACACAGGACGGCTCCGGCAATCGACTAAAGCAGCTCCGGGGAGAGACGCAGATGCTGTGCGCCTCCCCGCTCTAGCCGCATTGTCCACAGCAGCACGCAACACCATTCGGGACAGACAGTAGCCGGGCGCCTACAGCGGGACATAGACGGTCCCACATAGTGCACGAAGTGCACTCACAGGTATCAGATCTCCCGCATCCCCCAACCCTCCCCTCCCGCCAGGCTCTTCCCCGCACCCCCATTCCCCTACTCTCCGCTGTTCCCATACTACATCCCACTCTCCCCGCTTACCAACTCAGCCTGACAGGTGCCGCTCACCTTCCACTATTGTGTATTCCGACACATGGGGAAGACAGCAGTGCACTTTGGAAGGCCTTTTCTAATTCCTCTTGTTCTTTCTCATTTTAACCCTTTCCTCTCAGGGATCACTCAACATGTGTTGTGTAACCAGCAACTCACCCTGCGCTGGACTGTGTCCATTCAGGGGAACCTGGCATACTAACCTTAGAGCAGCATCCCACTGCATGATCTGGGAAGTAAATCCCTTCCAGTGCACTATAGAGCCCGCTCACCCACCATACCTTTAAAAGTCCATCTACTAAATTGATGGAAACTTGCTTGGGGCGTACGAAGGTATTACAGGAGAAGGGTGACCTCTCCTAGATTAATACAGTATTCCACCTCGAGCCATAGGTATACTAGGCCGGGCAGCAGCCGCTCTCCCACTGAAGGGTTAACACAGATCTTTTTCCACTCTCACTGACCCCACATTGAGCAGGGTCCCTCCCCCACAATACCCTTAAAAGCCCACCCTTACCAGGTGGCAGCTGGCAATTGAGAAAGGGGCAGCCTGCCAGAGGTGAAAGGGGACTTTCTAGCCTCTAACCAGACAATCCCGCCATTGCTACGGGTATACAAAGTCGGTGGGATTACCCAGACTCTTTGGGTACAGTCAGACCCCTGATCCCAACTCTATTTCCCCTCTTTTTCTTCCTCCCCAACCCCCTCCTCTCTTTTTTCTCTCCCCTTCCCCCCCTTTTTCCCTTTCCCACTCCCGCATTCCCGATACCTATCCCACCACACCGCGGGAGTACCTGCTACACTAAAATCTCACTTATCTGTAGAATAAAATTAGATGCTTGTGCATACAAACACCTATCTAATTGAATACCCATGAGCCCGCTGTATGTACCTAACTAGAAAGCTGCCCTGATTAGCACAGTCGAATTTGTCGACACACTAACCGCTGACACCAATAATATTTATTATCATCATCGGTGCTTAGAAGTGAATATCAGCGGCAGCCCAGTCCAGATGCTAATAATCTGTACTGCATGTATGTAACTATATATTTTCTGAACAGCATAATTTGCAGACGTAAACCCATTAACTGTTGACCCAAATAGCACCTACGAGTAGTGTTATATCATAACTGATAGGGGGCATTTCGATGCCTGTGTATACCGGTATC